>NC_048222.1:7859063-8091276 GCF_002007445.2 Ailuropoda melanoleuca | reverse complement strand
GCCGGGATCACGCCCTGAGCCGAAGGCAGACGCTTAACCGCTCTGCCACCCAGGCGCCCCTAAAAAGATATTTTAAAGAATATTTCTAAACCTATGAAATACATCAAATCACAGGGCAAAAAAACATGGGATTCAGGGGCGCCTGGGTGGCTGTCAGTTAAGTGTCCTACTCTTGATTTCAGCTCAAGTTATGGTCTCAGGTTCATGGGATTGGGCCCCACATCGGGCCCTATGTTGGGCTCTGTGCTCAGTGGGCAGTCTTCTTGAGATTCCCTCAAATAAAAATAATAAATAAATTTATGTATAAATTAATAACAATAAATAAATAAGGAAATCAAAATAATAAAATCAATATAAATAAATAAATAAATCTTAAAGAAACATGGGATCCCAACAGGATGTATATAAATAATAATAATAAGTTATTATATTAACAATATTAATCATTAGTAATTAATAAGTGATAATAGATTATTAATAAATAATGATATTAATAATGATAAAATCAATAAAGGTAAAATCAAAAATAAATAAATGAATCTTAAAGAAACGTGGGATCCAAATAGGATGCATACAAAGAAAATTACAAAATACATTTAAGTGGCCGAAAACCAAAGGCAAAAGGAAAATCTTAAAACAGAAAAATGATAATACATCAAAGTACTAACAGACTTTTCAACAGGAGCAAGAGGAGTTAGAGGACGATTGTATTCATTTTCTGCAGTTACTGCAGCAAAGTACCACAAATTGGCCGACTGAAAGAAACAAATGAATCGTCTCATAGTTCTAGAGGATAGAAACCTGAAATCCCAGGATCAGCAGCCATGTTCGCTCTGAAAGTTGCAGATGAGTCCTTCTTGGACTCTTCCTGGCTTCTGGTGGCTTTCTGGCCATCTCTGGTATTCTGCAGATTGCAGATGGGTCACTCCAATCTCTTACCTTCACATCTCACTCTCCCTGTGCATCTTCACATCATCCTTCCTACATGTGTGTCTATCTCTATGTCCAAATTTCCCCTTTTCATAAAAACACTACCAGTCATATTGCATTAGAGTTCACCCTAATCTCATTCTAATTTGATCAGCTCTATAAAGACCCTATTTCCAAAATCAGGTCACATACTAAGGTACTAGAAGTTAAGTCTTCAAAATATCTTTTTGGGGGACACAAACAACCCATAACAACAATAAATTGCCATCTCCAAAGAGCTGGGGGGAAAAAGCCCAGCTGAAATTTATAGCCAGTGAAATATGTGGAAAAATAAAACCAAAGTAAAAATATTCAGAAGAATAAAAGCTGAGAGAATTTACTGACAGTACATCTGAAGTAAAAGAAATCCTAAAAAGAATTTTTTAGGCAGTGGAAAATGACCCCATATGGAAAGAATCTCTATGCAAAGACAAAAGAGAAATGAAAGGGTGAAGATGTATGTACATATAGATTAATATTAATTGTAAAAATAATATCTCCTGATGTTTAAAGTGCACATTGAATTAAGAGACTAAAAAACAGTAGCAGAGAAGTTGAAAGATAGGTAAGAAAAAATAAACCATTCTAAAATTCTTACCTGGTGTAGAATGAGGTAAAGAGAAAACAAAGTTTTTTTTTCCAATAAGGCATAAATAGGCCATATAATTTACATAATAATCACTAAAAATAATAATTAAAAAACCCCAACAAGTTAGTATAGGAGAAAAATGAAACAGAAGTACATAATTAATTTGAAAGAAAGGAAAAAAGAAAAGGAATAATGAAAAGGTTGGGCTAAAAGAAAACAAATAGTAAAATGATAGAAATAAACTCAAATACTTACTGATGATTACATTAAAATAAATAGAAAAAAATAAAAATAGAAAACAAATTAAAAGACAGAATGGCTGCATAAAAAGAGTATATGTTGCTTATACAATAGACACTAAGTATAGTGATAAATAGATTGAAAGTAAAAGGATGTAAAGAACATACCCTACAAACATAAATTTTGTAAAGCTATGCTAGCATCAGACAAAGTGGACTTTAAAGCGATAAATATTACTAGAAAGAAAGAAAAGCATTTAATCATTTGAACACCTTTAAAAGAAATAAAATTCTAAATTCATATACACGTAATAATAAAGCCTCAAAACACATAAAGAAAAACCCTTAGAGAAATGAAAGGATATATGGACAAATAGAGGAAGATTTTAATGGAAATTCTTAATAACTGATAAAATAAGCAGCAAGCAAAAATTAGTAGAGACACTGATAATTAGGCAACATAATCAATATACCTGACCTAATGGAAACACATAAAACACTGCAGAGTATAATTGCAGAATACAGTGAATATGGAACATCAATAAAAACAGACCATATACTGGACCATAAAATAATTCTCAATAAATTGTATAATACTGGAGCCATGCAGAGTATATTCTCTACGCCAAATGCTGTCAAAGCAGAACTAAATAATAAGAGATATATAATATCTCAAAACATTTCAAAAGTAAGCAACATGCTTCTAAATATTCCAGGATTCAAAAAGGAAATCACAACGATAGTTTAAAATAATTTATAAATCAAAAGAAAGAGACTTATCACATACAACAGATACCAAATAAAATTAATAGTATATGTCTCACCAGAAAACCAGAAAGGCCAGAAGGCAGTGGAATGACATTTCAAAGATTTGAAGAAAAAACAAAGCAAAACCCTTTTAACCAACTATTGTATATCCAGCAAAACAATTTTTTGAAAATTGAGAAAAAAAGAAATGAAGATATTCCCAGATAAATAAAAATAGAGAGTTTGTTGTTGGCATACTTGCTCTCTACGAAATACTACAAGAAGTTCTTCAAGCTGAAATGAAAGGACACTAGACAGTGACTGGAATGCATATGAAAAAATAAACAGCAATAGTAAAGTTATCAATATATGTAAATACACAATAAAAGATAATACGTTTTGTTTGTAGTTGCCATTTTTTCTTTTATCTGATTTAAGAGACACTGCATAAATAAAAAAAGAGATATCTAAGCTGATGAGTACACAGTGTCTAAAGAGATGTAATTTTATGACAATAACAACTTTTAAAAAGGGGGGAAGTGAGCTTTACAGAAGCGAAGTTTCTATATACTATTAAAATTGAATTGGTATTATTCCAAAGTACACTGCTATAATTTAAGATGTTAATGGTAATACCCAGGGCACCGCTAAGAAAATAAGCTTAAAAATTACATATTTTGGGGCACCTGGGTGGCTCAGTCATTAAGTGTCTGCCTTCGGCTCAGGTCATGGTCCCAGGGTCCTGGGATCGAGGCCCACGTTGGGCTCCCTGCTCAACGGAAAGCCTGCTTCTCCCTCTCCCACTTCTCCTGCTCGTGTTCCCTCTCTCGCTGTGTCTCTCTCTGTCAAATAAATAAAATCTTTTAAAAAATTAAAAAAATCAAAATTATGTATTTTTAAAAATATATAAGGGAATACAAAGGAATGAAAAAAAATAAAGCTTTTGTACTTCAAAGGACACCATCAACAAGGCAAAAAGATGAAACTGGGATAAAATATTTGTAAATCATATATCTGATCAGGGTCTAATATCTAGAATACATAAAGAACTCTTACAAGTCAATAAAAATACTATTTTAAAAATGGACAAAGGATGTGAATAGTTTTACAACCAAGATATACAAATGGCCATTGCAAAATACTAAATTTCATTAGTTATACAGAAATGCAAATCCGAACCAAAATATACGACCACTTCACATGCACTGGGATGGTTATAATTTTAAACAAACAAAGCACGAGTGTAGTGATGATGGGAAGTTATTAGAGCCTTCACGAGTTGCTGGTAGGAATGTAAAATGATGCAGTCACTGTGGAAAGTGATTTGTCAGTTCCTTAAAAAATTAATCACAGAGTGACCATGTGACCCAGAAATTCCGATCATAGGTATGTCCTATAAAAACTGAAAGCAGATGTTCACAGAAAAACCTGTATACCATGTTCGTAGCAGAATTATCCATAATAGCCCGAAATGGAAACAACCCAAATGTGTATCAACTGATGAATGGAGAAACAAAATGTATAGTCATGTAATGGAATATTACTTAGCCCTAAAAGGAATGGAGTCCTGACATGTGCTGCGGCATGGACAGATCTTGAAAACATTATACTAAGTGAAAGAACTCGACACTCAAAACCACACATTGTATGATTTCATTGATTTGAAATGTCCAGTTTGTGCCTGTCTCACCAAAGTAATCACTCGGTGCCCACCATTTCATGCTCAGAATGGTCCCCATGTGAATGAGAAACCACAAGATCATCCTATCCTTGATGCAAAGTGTGGCAGAGTATGAAACATGTCTCACTGACCTGAGGGAGAAGAGTAACAAAGCTGATGGAACCAAGGACTGGGCCAAAAATAACCAAAAGAACAGCAACACATTAATAATAATCAGCAGCAGCAGCCGCAAAGTATTGTGGGAACTCTCCTCATTTATAAGGGATAATTGTACATGTGATGATTATGACTTAGGAAGTATCAGGGGGTGAAATTTTCCAAATAATACTAATGTATTGAGAAAGTAGAAAATGAATTTTACATCAGTGTTTTAAAATAGCCCCAAGTGTTTTTGTTTAGGGTGATTACTAGTCTTCCAGAATCATTCCGTCTGTTCTTCGTTGTTATTTTTCATTAGGCACATTCAAGAGACTTTCTTTCTATGAATATTTCATTTCTAAAACTGGAAAATACTATATTGACAAGATCATTTGTGGGGATCTTGTATACGTCTCTGTGCTTTTTCAGGGATTCTAGAAAATAAAACACAACACTTCTTACCTTTCCTATTTCAACAGCTTCCCATATCCAGAAATGCACTATTCATTTTAAATGAAATATGAATAACTTTCTTAGTTCTACATTACTAAAACCAAACAATTTGGAGGTACTTCCATGAGTGAAACTGCGCATATGTCTGAAGTGTTCAATTTCATCTAAGAAAATTAACAAAATGAAAATTTCCTGTGTTGCATATTTAAAAATTTGATGACAATCTAAAATTATCATTTGCATTAATGTATTCCAAAATATGAATTATTAAATAAATCACATTGCTATAACAAAAGGCAATGCGAAGTACCTGCTTTAGCCTCAAGCATTTTGAATCTTCTTTTTTTTTTTTTTTTAGCCTATTTGACCACTACTAAACACAGGAAGGAAATTTTTCTAATTGGAACAATGTATACTTTATGCTTATATATTTTTTTAAAAAGCTACATTTTCACTCTTTCCTATGTGATCAACATTAGAAAAATATAATTCAGAAAATCCAGGATCTTTAGTACGTGTGGAATCTTCCTTGTAGTATTGCCTAATTTTAGAATGCTATACTGCAAAGAGCTCTTTCCCCTGGTCAGTGTTTAAAGCTATCTGTAACATTCCTGGTTGTCACAGGAGAGGGTCTGGCTCAAGAAAAAAATGAGTCACACTCCTCAGTGGTGGCATGTTTCCCAGACATCTTCCAGGAAAGGTGTCTGGAATCATTCCAGAAGCATCCAGGAGCCTCCCCTCATCCCTCCCAGTCATCTAACTAGCTAGAAAGACCAACTTCTTTCCCTCAGGAGATAGAGAATTAATAAGAAATGCCTCTGATAATCAAATTTCTTTAAAGCAAGGGGGAAAAAAAAGAACAGAATTTCGAGCTGTACTACAAAGCTGTGATCACAAAGACAGCATGGTACTGGCACAAAAACAGACACATAGACCAACGGAACAGAATAGAGAACCCAGAAATGGACCCTAGGTTCTTTGGGCAACTAATCTTTGATAAAGCAGGAAAAAACATCCGGTGGAAAGAAGACAGTCTCTTCAATAAATGGTGCTGGGAAAATTGGACAGCTACATGCAAAAGAATGAAACTTGACCACTCTCTCACACCATACACAGAGATAAACTCCAAATGGATGAAAGAGCTCGATGTGAGACAGGAATCCATCAAAATTCTAGAGGAGAACATAGGCAACAACTTCTATGACATCGGCCAGAGCAACCTTTTTCACGACACATCTCCAAAGGCAAGAGAAATAAAAGATAAAATGAACTTATGGGACTTTATCAGGATAAAGAGCTTCTGCACAGCCAAGGAAACAGTCAAAAAAACTAAGAGACAGCCCACGGAATGGGAGAATATATTTGCAAAGGACACCACAGATAAAGGACTGGTATCCAAGATCTACAAAGAACTTCTCAAACTCAATACACGAGAAACAAATAAACAAATCATAAAATGGGCAGAAGATATGAACAGACACTTTTCCAATGAAGACATACAAATGGCTAACAGACACATGAAAAAATGTTCAAAATCATTAGCCATCAGGGAAATTCAAATCAAAACCACACTGAGATACCACCTTACGCCAGTTAGAATGGCAAAGATAGACAAGGCAAGAAACAACAATTGTTGGAGAGGATGTGGAGAAAGGGGATCCCTCCTACATTGTTGGTGGGAATGCAAGTTGGTACAGCCACTCTGGAAAACAGTGTGGAGGTCCCTTAAAAAGTTAAAAATTGAACTACCCTATGACCCAGCCATTGCACTACTGGGTGTTTACCCCAAAGATACAGACGTAGTAAAGAGAAGGGCCATATGCACCCCAATGTTCATAGCTGCATTGTCCACAATAGCCAAATCATGGAAGGAGCCGAGATGCCCTTCAACAGATGACTGGATTAAGAAGCTGTGGTCCATATATACAATGGAATATTACTCAGCTATCAGAAAGAACGAATTCTCAACATTTGCTGCAACATGGACGGCACTGGAGGAGATAATGCTAAGTGAAATAAGTCAAGCAGAGAAAGACAATTATCATATGGTTTCTCTCATCTATGGAACATAAGAACTAGGAAGATTGGTAGGGGAAGAAAGGGATAAAGAAAGGGGGTGTAAACAGAAGCGGGAATGAAGCATGAGAGGCTATGGACTCTCAGAAACAAACTGAGGGCTTCAGAGGGGAGGGGGTGGGGGAATGGGATAGACCGGTGATGGGTAGTAAGGGGGGCACGTATTGCATGGTGCACTGGGTGTTATACGCAACTAATGAATCATAGAACTTTACATCGGAAACCGGGGATGTACTGTATGGTGACTAACATAATAAAAAAAACATTAAAAAAAAAAAAAGAAGGCTACTTTGTCAACTCTTCCCAAGGTGAGCTCTGTGGGAAAGGTGAAACGAGAGCACATGAAAAAAGGACTGAGTGCCTTTGTAGCACATTCAGAATGAATTATTCTAAAAGCAAGCCTGTAATGAAGGAGAACAACGGAGTTTGGAGGACTGATACTACTCGACTTTAAGACTTATTAGATAGTCTTGGTATTAGTGAGAGAATAGATAGATAAATCACTTGAAAAGAATAGAGAGCCCAGAACTAAATCCCATAAAATAAAATAAGATGGGAATAAAATAAAATAAAGAACAGAATAAAATAAAACAAGGAATCTAGAAACAGACCTTACACCATTCACAAAAATTAACTCAAAATGAATCATAAACCTAAGTGTAAAGTGCAAAATTACAAATCTCCTGGAAATTTACACAGGAGAAAACCCAGATGACTTTTTTGAGTTTGGTAATGACATTGTAGGTACAACCTCAAAGGCATGATCCATGAAAGACATAATTGGTAAACTGGACTTACTAAAATTCTGCCACGGGAAAGACCCCATCAGGAAAATGAAAAGACAAGCTATGAACGTGGAGAAAATATTTTTAAAAGATATCTCTGATAAAGGACTCTTATCCAAAATATACACAGAACTCTTAAAACTCTACTACAAAAAAAACCACACAACCCAATTAAAAAGGGAGCAAAAGATCTGAACAGACACACCAAAAAAGATATACAGATGGCAAATAAGCATATGAAAAGATGCTTCACATCCTATGTCTTTGGTGAATTGCAAATTAAAACAAATTGCAACTACACACCAATTACAATGGTGAAAATCCAAAACACTGATAACATCAAATGCTGGCAAGGATGTAGGGCAACAGAAACTCTCTTTCATTGCTGGTGAGAATGCAAAATGGTGTAGCCACTTTGGAAGACAGTTTGGCAGTTTCTTACAAAACTAGACATACTCTTACCATATGATCTAGCAATTATGGTCCTTGGTATTTACCCAAATGAGTTGAAAAATTATGCTTACACAAAAACCTGCACACAGATGTTTATAGCAGCTTTATTCACAAGTGCCTAAACCTGGAAGCAACAAAGACAGCCTTCTGTAGGTGAATGGATAAACTGTGGTCCACACAGACAATGGAATACTATTACAGCTAAATACTGTAGCTATTGTAATTAAAGAGAAATGAGCTACCAAGCTATGAAAAGACATGCAGGAAACTTGAATGTATATTTCAGTAAGGAATGTAAAAGAAGCCGATCTGAAAAGGCTACAGACTGTATGATTCTAACTACATGACATTCTGGAAGAGGCAAAACTGTACAGGACAAAGATCGGGGGTGGGGGGGAGGTAGGGATGAAGAGGCAGAACAGAGAGGATTTTTAGAGCAGTGAAACTACTCGCTACGGTACTATACTGGTAAATACATGTCATTATGCATTTGTCAAAACCCACAGAATGTACAACAAGACAAGTGAACTCTAATGGAAATTATGGAGTGATGGTGATGTCTCAGTGTAGGTTCATGGACTTTAATAAATGTACCGCTGTCCTGTGGTATATGGGTAGCTGGGGAGACTGTGGGAGATGTCGGTTAGGGAGCATCTGGGAACACTGTGTACTTGGTACACAGTTTTGTCATGAACCTAAAACCATTCTACAAAATTAAATCTATTTAAAAAAAAGCAAAAAACCCCCCAAAAAAACAGCCTCTAGTTTGGCCTCTCCATTTAGCTTCACCTAGCAATTGAAAGGGTGAGGCCCAGAGTTGTTTCTGAGGCCCAGGTACTGAAGAAGTGAAGTGACAGGCTATTGTTGCCTGCCACCAGCTTTCAGTTAGTCAGTCAGTCAGCAACACTGCTATCCATACTGGGCTTGGTAAATTCGTATCTGAAACTGCACTGACTCCTCTCATAGCCCTGCTGTACCACCTCTGTGTTTGTATTTGTGGGTTTCATTTCCAGACTTTCCTAAGCCTTGTTCTGGAGAACTTCTGGTTTATTCCAGTGTGTAGCTTTTATTCACCTTATAAGGTGGACTAAGGCAGAAATCAATAGGAAGACATAAACAAACAAAAATATGGAGAGAACTTCTTATAATTATGTTTTCAGACATACATTTCAGAAACATGGCATTGTGCCATATTCTAGATGATAAAGTTTCTCCCCACGGGGGATGGGTTAACAATTCTGATATTGTTATACATGTCTCCTGGAACTGAACAATGAAGTAAATGGATGGCAGATGGTAGGAGCCAGGTTTCTCACTGTTGGAGTGGGAATTTATAGATAAGCAAGGGGAGGAGGCTAGAATGATCCATGTGGTGATGGATGAAAGTTGGAGACATCGGTATGAACTCATTTTAGCTTAATATAGACATAGATGGCTACATATAGAAATATTTATAGATATGTGTACAAACAGGGGTTAGTGTGCCGACATATATTTCCTTGCTCCGTCAGCTTAGAAGCAACCAGTAACAATGAGCACAGCTGGCGCCAGGTCCTGGTTTCTAGTACTATGCTCCAATAAAAGGAACCAGAGCTCCTTCAGAAAATGCTCATTTCTAGGACTAGGGGCAGAAATATGCAAGATGTGAGGATGACCCTGGAACATCTGTAGCACCAGAAAGTAACATAGTGCTACAAGCAAAACAGAGAAACAAAAGCTCACAACGATGGTTTGCCAAAGGAATGTGGGAGCCAACTGAAAGGGATCTCAGTGACCAAAGCTGGAACACTTTGCACAACAAAATAAATAAACAGAATGGTGTTAAAAAAAACAAAGTATAAGATAGATACCCACAAGTCCATACTATAATGAATAAATGATTCAATAAATAAATAAATGGACAAGAAGAGACAAATTTCCCACGCAGAAGAGTTCCAAATAAATTATTTCAATAATCCATCCTAAATCAGGGTGTGCATAGCTCCCCAGTCCTTATGTGTAGTGGGGAAAGTGTAGTCACTTTCTTCCAAAGAGCAGAGAATGGGAAAGGAGAGAAAACTTAACAGTGGAGAAACCTGACAAACACTACGTAAGCTATGTGATCGAAGTCAACATCGACAGTGATAAACCATGTTGATCAGTATGTGCGCTTGGTATGCTGTGTTGCGAATCACTTTTTACCTCAGTGGTCTTCCTCCCCAGAAACGATAACCCCAGGCTAAGCATGAGAAAGACATCAGCTAATTCCTATTTGAGGGACATCCTATAACATCCTATAACATAACTGAGCAGTCTCCTCAAAATCATTAAGGTCATCAAAAACAAGATAAGTCTACGAACCTACCACAACCAGGAGGAGCCTAATGAGACAATGAATGGTCACGTGAGTTCCTGGATGGAAACTTGGAACAGAAAAAGGACATAAGGCAAAAACTAAGAAATCTGGATAACATATGGACTTTAGTTAATAATAATGTACCAATATTGGGTCATTAATGTAACAAACATACTACCCTAGTTAGAAGTTGCATGAGAGGTATATGGGAACTCTCTGTACTACCCTCACAACTTTTCTGTATGCATAAAACTGTGCTAAAATTTCTAAAAGGTTATTAAAAACTATGGTATTTTGTTGCACCAGGAAAATGGTATATAATGGAGATGTGTTAATATATCTTTCTAATATACAGGGTTCTCCTACGATTGGATGGCAATGTGTTCCTATGAAGTCTTTCATAAGCCAAAACGGCCTAAAGTGAAGAGTATCCCACTGCTTTCCGAAAGTTCACATTGCACCACTTCGCCTTTACGATAAAGACCTACCTTAGTACCTGTTTTCGCTAACCGAAACAAGTCTGAAGATTTTCATTTTTATGAACAAAAGCCATTATCGTAAAGTAGGTCTTCCATAAAAGCGAAGTGGTGTGATATGAGCTTTTGGAAAGTGGGGGGATTCTGATAGTCACGTGAAGATAAGCATACTTCGGGACTTGAAAGTGATATTTGCAATAGAACGATCTTAAATAAAACCACAGAGCGTGGCCACGAGAAAATGGTTGCGAATGGCTACTTGGCAAATAAAGAAACTTTCGTATTTGAGATTTAGGACAATCTTAGAAATGGAAACAGATTCTCAAGAAACCTGAGCACAAACAATTGATAAAGAATTCTTCTTTTTTGGGGGCACCTGGGTGGCACAGCGGTTAAGGGTCTGCCTTCGGCTCAGGGCGTGATCCTGGCATTATGGGATCGAGCCCCATATCAGGCTCCTCTGCTATGAGCCTGCTTCTTCCTCTCCCGCTCCCCCTGCTTGTGTTCCCTCTCTCGCTGGCTGTCTCTGTCTCTGTCAAATAAATAAATAAAATCTTTAAAAAAAAAAAGAATTCTTTTTTTAACAACAATTTTTTATTATGTTATGTTAGTCACCCTACAGTACATCCTTAGTTTTTGATGTAAAGTTCCAGGATTCATTATTTGTGTATAACACCCAGTGCTCCATGCAATATGTGCCCTCTTTAATACCCATCACCAGCCTATCCCAATAAATAAGTGCAAGCCTTGCACTTCCCCATGTTGAAGAAACTTCCTTGGAAAAGAAAGAACTATGTTTAAAACGCTTCAATGTTTAAAATGCTTTGATGCAGGATGAATCTGCCCATATCACAGAGTAGATTTTCACCAAACACTAATGATGATAGTGTTATCTCAGAAGAGGAAGCAAGCCAGAGAATAGTTGAGATTCATCGAAAATATCAAGCGATAGATGCCAAAACCCACCCAGGATCAGAGGAGGAGGCCGATGAAGAACACAGTTTTGCAGCAAGGAGCATGACTAAAATGTGTTAGAGCAGAAGGTATGAGATGGGGAAGACCAGTTCCTGGGGGTCCAGGAGAGGAGGGAAGGTTGCTGAAGTTCCAGAAGTCACCTGGTTAAGAACTCAGGGTCATGAGTTCCAGACCTTGGCCCATTATCTGTTTCCATCCCTTGCCAGCTACGTGACTTTAGATAAGTTACAGCAGCTCTCCTAAGCCTTCATTTCATCATCTGAAAAATGGGAATCATAATGGTGCTTATCTCATTAGGTTGTTGTGAGTGTTATATCACATATGGTTTTAAATGCTTAGACTCATGGTTGGCTCATGTTTAATAAAAGACAGCTGCAATTGTTATGTTATTACTCATATCCTTTTAAGGGATGCTTGCAGGGGCCAACAGTATAGGAGAATAATACCTAAGACCATGGCTGGCCCAAACTAGGGAAAAGGTAAATGTTAGTTTCTAGATGCCTCGTCCCAAAATGATGATGACTTGGCCGTGTGATTTACAGATTGGGCTCTCAGTCCCTTCACTTTCACTGAAGTCTCTTCCTGATGATCTATGTGGTGTTTGCATGTTTTTTAGGGCATTTTTCGTTTCCTCTCTCCATTATTTTTTTCCTTTATGCCCTGCATTCATACGTAAGTTTAACATTACTCATCACAGTTAACTAGTGACTAAACTTTTACCTTTTTTAAAAAATAATAATTTTTTTTATATTATGTTAGTCACCATACAGTACATCCCCAGTTTTTGATGTAAAGTTCCATGATTCATGACTTGCGTATAACACCCAGTGCACCATACTCATAGCAGTCAAAGTCTGTCCTTAATGCCACAATCTATTCCTTTTCCACAGAATCACCTCGACTAAAAAACATCTGAGGAGCAATGCACAGATGGGTATCATGTGTGTTTGTAAGCTTCCTGGATGGTGGTTATTAAATTTTTTCCCTAAGAAAAGAAGTCAGAGGAGCCAGAAAAATTCCTCTTTGTTGTTTTTCAAATTCTACTTCTAGGCATGATGTGTCTGAAGAGATGATAAAATGAGAACATGGTCTTTCTCCGGAGTGCTCTCACTCTCGGGGGCAGAGGATTAGAGTGATGCATTTGAAGCTTATGGAGCTCAAGTCCAAAGATTTGGGTCCGGTCCTGACCTTAGTAGCTATGTACCTTAGTCTGAGTTCACCTGGAAACACATCATGTTGTATGTGGTGGTTGCGGTAGTGTATGGGACAATGTGATGGCAAAGAGAAGAGTTCAGGGCAGAGGGAATGAAATAGGAAAGGGGAAAAGCCAATCCAAGGATGCATTTCCATGTTGGCTGCCAGAGAGGGTGACTAGAATCTCATTCCACTAGACCTTAAGGAACGTTTAGGAACGTTAAGAGGTAGGCTTCAAACTGTCCAACCAAGTACAGAAGAGTGAAGCCTTTAGCCTCTGGCACCTGATACCCCTATGTGTTTTCTCTCCCTGCCCTTCTGGCTTGCACACGTGTGAATGCTGAATGGGTTCCCAGGAAGTATTTGATCCCCTGCCATCAGAGAAGTCCCAGGACAGGAAGCGTGGAAGTTATACTCCTGGCCTAAGGTAGAGGTTTGCCTGTTGTTCATATGTAAACTTGGACAAAGCCAGCACGGAAGTGGTCACTGAGGCAATGGGTGGGCTGAGGGCTTAAGGGCAAATCTTTTAATCACTGAGGGAGGGAACTTCACTATTTCTCAAATTACAAACCTGTCTGGACAAAAATTTGCAAGAACTCTGAGAAATACAGATCTGATATTTTGAGATAAGAGTGTCATTGTGTACTGATACAACTAATTCATTCAGTCATTGCAAACAATAAATGTTAATTTATTTATTTACTTTTTAATGAAGTTTTTTTTCTTTATTTTTCTTTATTTTTCTTTATTTTTATTTTTAAGAGAGATTGAGAGTGGGGAGGGGTAGAGGGAGAGAGAGAGAGAGAATCTTAAGCAGGTTCCACGGTTGTGAGATCATGACCTGAGCTGAAATCAAGAATCAGACACTTAACTGAGTCACCCAGGCACCACAATAAATGCTGATTTATTAAGCTTTTCCTTTCTGTAAGGAACTATAATAGGTAGTTAGTTAAAAATAAAACAAACAAGGATCCTGTCTTCCTGGAGCTTGATGCTTGCTAAAAAGTAAGTATCAGGTGGTGTCATCATAGGCACACTCAGAAGGTAACTGTGTGAGGAGGTGATATGTTCATCAGCTTGACTGTAGTAATCATTTCACCATGTATATGTATATAAAATCTCTGTTTACATCTTAAATATATACAATTTTAATTTAAAAACAAAATTAAAAAACCATTTTCAGTATTATATAAAAGAGGCACAAAGAAAATATTGCAAGAATTTAGAAGTGAAAGAGGTGCCTCGTATCTAAGGGACTCAAGGAAGGTTTCATGGTGGAGGGAGCATTTTGAGTTATGCTTCTATAGGCTGAATTTAGCTTTACGGAGACTAGTGGGTAGGGCCTGCTAAGGACCATATCAAGATAGGAAAGGGGCTGAACTTGAGACAAGTCACTTGGTCCAGAACCACAGAGCTTTCTAGTGGATGGATCCACTTGTTTAATGTGAGTAGATTCATTTATTTGTTAGTTAATTCAATAAATGTTTTTTAAATTTCTCCCACGAACCAGGACTGGGGATATAACTGTAAATAACTTTTCTGTCCTCTCTGCTCTGGTGGACTTTATAAATCTAAGGGAAGATAAAGTAAACTGATCTTTAAAATAAAGTGCGATGCAGAGGGGGAAGAGGGGATAGTTTCTGTGAAAGCTCAGAGCAAGGCCGTGTGGACTCCAAGAAGGACTCCAGAGGAAATATCATGCCAAGTAGGTCCTGAATAATGACGTATGGTCTCATCAATAGATCCTGGATACCAGGCTGAGAAATCTGAATGAGATAGAATAAGTTACATTGTTGGCACTGAAACTTGAACAAAGAAGTGATATGATCTGGACTGTTCTTTAAGAAGTTTGATGTTGGGTCACCTGGCTGCCTCAGTTGGTGAAGCATGTGGCTCTTGATTCCAGGGTCTAGAATTCAAGCCCCACGTTGGGCGTAGAGCTTACTTAAGAAAAAGAAGAGAAGAAGAAGGAGCAGAAGAAGAAGCAAAAGTTTGATATTGTTGCTACACAGGATGAATATAAGAGGAGAATAAAGACTAAGGGAGACCAGTCGACATACTTTAGGTGAGAAGGAGTGAGTCTGAACAAGTTTATCTAGGAAAATTTAGAGAAATGGGTAGATCTGAGATGTAGTGAAGCAATGAACCTGAGAGGATTTGTCAAGCAATTTTATTTTAGATTGTTGCCTAGGTAACTTGTATCATTTGCAAAGAGGAAATTCAAGGAAGGAGACATGCTTGAAACAGAGAGGGCCTAAGCAGGTGTGTGTGCTTCAGAGAGTGAGCGAGCTAGTGAGACCAGCTCTGGACGCATTGAACTTGAGATGCATGAAAGATATATTGATAAGGAGTTTTAGATAGATAGAGTTTTCAATTTTGGGGGAGAGCATGCTGGAAATAAAGATTTGGAAGTCTTGTACCACACTGAAATATCAATTGCAGCTGAGACTGACACCACATATAGAGAAAAGCCAGAAAAAGGCAAGCCAATAGTGAGACCCAGGGGACAGAGGTGATGTTGGAAGGGGGAGGAGAGAAGGTGGAAGAGCCAGAGGAGGAGCAGGTAACGACAGGGAGGAAGAAAGTGCCAGAAAGTCATTAGACTAAAGTCTCAGGAAAACAGAGCTGAGCCACCCAACTGCCCCAGATTCTATCATTTTTTAACTTAGTTTTGGCAAGATTTGCTCTTGGGCAAGTTTTAATCTCCCTGAACCTCGGTTTCCTCAAAGGATTAATGAGAATAGCAACATAACCTTCTGAGTAGGGTTATCATAATAAAGTGATGTCTATTAAGAGTTGAAGCACTTTGCTTGGAACATACAGAAACAGTCAATAAATGTTACCAGTTATTAGTATTATTACAATTACTGTCATCCCCATCTAGAGTACTTCCCCAGACTGGGATTTATTTGAAGCTGTGACTTTTTACAATCATGATCTCAAGTTCCAACAGAGTGCCCCTTTGCCTGTGCCGAGACCCCACTGCAGTAAGGAGTACCCCTCAAAAAATCTTTCAGCCATGTGGCTTTGTCCCCCTATCAAGCTCACTATCTGCTCATCAGTAATCAGCAAGAGCTCCTGGAAGCGATCTGAAAAGAGGACAGAAATGGAAGTAACAATTATAAACCCGCTCCACAAATGACTTAACCAGGATTCTGAGTTCACACCATAATACGTCTGTAAGTCATTTCCCCACCTTCATATGTGGTGTTACCTGTCTAACAACATGAATCCTGTGAGAATAAAGTCTTTTTCTTACAGTTCTGAAATTATGTCCTTGGATCTGAAATATGAGTCTTCTAATACCCTCTCTGCCTGCTGCCACTCGAGTGGACCAATGTAGCTGCAGGCATCTGAAATCTGAACCAAATGACCCTGGAGTTTTGCACTGTCTTAAAAATCAGAAAACATGCAAAAGATTCTTTTGCCCGATATAGATTCTGCGATCCATTTAAGCCACGTCTGTGTCTCAAAAATTGTATGACACACACAAGGCAATCATCTGAACCCCACTTTTGCCTTGATAAGCCTTTTTCTGCAGAAGGTCCAGTACCAGGTCCTGTTTGGTGGATGAAAGAATTAGATAACGAGAGCCTCACTCAATGAAAGTAGGCATTGCTTTCAGCATCACTATTTGCCAGTGTCCTGTGTGATTTGATGAACCACAGAATTGCCTGGTAGCCTCAGACATCACTGAGTATTTTTAAGCCCTCTACTTTATGCTTTGAATTTCTCTCGTATCTCATCTGCATGGATGATGTTGATGTTTGTGGACATTCGTGATTGCCTATGAGAAAGGGAGCGAATGAGCCTTGGGATGTTCCTTTCTGTTAGTATTAACTCTGTTCCTGTTTGCTTTCAGCCCCGGGGCAGGTGGGGTCACCTCGGAAGCTCTCAGGAGGCTGCAAGTCCTCCAGCAGATACAGATTTCCATCATGCCTTCCAGAAGTCTCAACTCTGCACTCTGACCCCTTCTTCTTGCAAGTAAGGGATCTACCAGACAAGAAGCAGACCACAGCAGAAGGGAAAAATCTCTCTAAAAATCTAGATTCTAGAAGTACTCACCAGACGATATATTATTCCTTGCTCAAGACACGACAGCAGCTCATGGCTCTGAATGGAAATCTCATCTTTTAATTGCCTAAGACACACTCACCTCAAACAAAGAGTGCGTTATTTTCTCCAAATCTTCCTGACTGGTGCAGGGAAGGGGCTAAGACCCCATGCTTTCACCAAGAGGGACCCGAGAAGGAATTCTGTTTGCCACTGGCAAACTGGATCACTTCAGATTATGTACCTGAACTTTCTGATCTTTAAAATCGTGATCATGGGGCGCCTGGGTGGCACAGCGGTTAAGCGTCTGCCTTCGGCTCAGGGCGTGATCCCGGCGTTATGGGATCGAGCCCCACATCAGGCTCCTCTGCTATGATTCTGCTTCTTCCTCTCCCACTCCCCCTGCTTGTGTTCCCTCTCTCGCTGGCTGTCTCTATCTCTGTCAAATAAATAAATAACATCTTTAAAAAAGATTTAAAAAAATAATAAAATCGTGATCATGAGAGCGCTACCTGCCAAAGACTGCAACGAAGACCGCACGAGACGAGACGAGCCCTGAATCCAGCGCCCTGCCCACCAGCGTTCGGTCAACGCAGGCCTTGCCAATACTTAAAGACGCTCCCCCTTCCATAGCCCATCAGGCCGGCTTGGCTGAGAACACAGTCCAAGCCTCTACAGGTCTCTGCCTGGGGCACATCATTGCCCTGACCACGGCGAGGAAGAGCAGAAGAGCTGATGGTAAGTTACCGCGCTGGAAACAAAGGGCTAAAAAGAATGCATTTATGAACACGTGAGTTTCCAAAACCTCCCAGCACGTCTATGGGACTTTATTTGGAGCCACTGCCATCTGTTTGCCGGATGTCTCTGACAGAAATGTGTCCGTGAATTTGGACCGTGCCTTCCCCCCCCCCCCAGCTGTGCCGTGGAGCCAGATGTTCTCGTGTTTCAAAAGCAACCACATCCATCAACCTCTTTGCGGGACTGCATCATTCATACTTGTGTGACTTCATTTCTCCAGCAGCGGGACTCGTGGGCTTGTTTATCCACCTTTTTTTTTCCCTGATTTTTTTTTTCCTCATGTTGCTTCACATTAAATTAAAAGGCGGCACTGTCACTAATTAACCAAGGGCAGCACATTTGTAAACCTGGGTTTGCCGGGTTGCCAGTTGAGAGGAATTCCTCTGCTTTCTTTGCCAAAACCGTGTTTACCAGTCACCATTGGTGTCTTGGCAATGCTGCTTGGGTGTTGTCAGAACATAATGTAAAAGATGTCCTTCGGAGATGGGCGCTGACTTGCGTTTTTCCCAGACTTAAATATGCTGTGAACTAATTAACACCAGCATGAGAGTAAACACTCAGATATCGTTACCTTGCAAATAACAGCACACAAATTTCTCTGCATGGGTTTCTGTCTCCTAAAAAGAGAATGATGAGGGTTGTTATCACAGGAAGGGAAAATATTGAGGGGGGAAGCATTGGCGTCTGCTAACAGGCAGTGTCTCATCCCAGCTTCTAACAAGCTTGCAAACACCAGGGTAGAGCCCTAGTATCAGAAACGTGTGTTAAAAATATTTGGCCAGAAGAGAGGTAACTGTGGGTTTGGGGGCCAGTGTGCCATCAGGAGGGCTCAGTTGAGGGGGTAGTTTGAATTCGTGCTGGAAAGAACTTGTTCCTTGCTTTCCCCCCTCCCATCTGTCTAAAAGCTCTCAGCTGGTATCAGGGTCGATTGAATCCAGGGACTCCTGACCTACGATGACTTTAATGCTTATGGACACCCTGAAGTCTTTGACACCCTCTGGGCTGTGCAATAAAGAAAAGAGTGCCTGCTTGCTCTGCTTCTTGGATCAGAAGTGACCCTGACAGTGGAAATCTGAGATTCCAAGTGCCCAAAGGGAGTGAAGTTGGAGAGACCATAGACCAGCGTGGAAATGATGCTGATTTTTATACATTCCAATGGAAACGTGAGTCAGTTTTTTTCCTTAAAAGCTTGCCTTTAATGTAGGAACACAGACCAAAAACGCACCGTTATACACATACTTGGTACCAGTGCTGCCCGACTGAACTTTCTGGAATACTGGGAATGTTTTCTGCCTTATATAGTAGCCTCTGGGCACCTTCTGGCTGTTGAGCACTTGAAGTGGGCCTTGGAAGACTGAGAAACTGAATATTTAATTGGTAGTTTTATTTTATTTATTTATTAATGAATGATTACTTTAAATGTGAAGAGTCACACGTAACTGTGTCCTCTGGCTTGGGCCGCCCAGCAGCTCTGTAGCATGTGACGCACGGCACTCTTTTCCATGTTTGCACGCCTTTGTCACATGTAGTATAATGAATGCGGGATGGCTGATTCTCGTATCTGTTTCTGTGTTCTATCGACTCTAATAGTTTTGGTTGGAGTTTATGAAGAAAACCTAGCCATTCCTGGATACATACTCCAAAAGGGAAAAATAAGCTCAGGAATCAAGGTTTAATAAAATCAACATTTTTTGCCTCATTGAAGACACTTTTTAATTTTAGCTTAAATTATTACTAATCAAAAAATTATTGCTATAAATTTATTGCGAAAATGTCTATTTGAGACATTTCAACCCGTCTGAAATGGTATCGGGGACCTCTAGAATTCTACAGACCACTTTGAAGAGTGCTCTAGAATCTCTCTGTCTTCCCCACACTGCACGCCCCTCCCCTCCACTGCATCTCTCTCTCTCTCTCTCTCTCTCTCTCACACACACACACACACACACACACAAAGACACACACACAGACACACACTACCTTTTATCTAACAGAAAAGCCCAGCTTTATTTTTAGAAACCTTGGAGCCAACCAATAATAAGTATTCCACCTTCTTCCCCAAGCACTTTACGTTCTGTTTCCCAGCAAACATAATTTCCACCTTAAAATGGACTCTGCTGCCATTTGTGAGAATCCTTACCTTCCTGTTTTCTCTCTCCCATACGAACAAACTGTAAATTCTTCCTCGACCTCTAAGCTCAGCATCTTCAACCTGTCTGCTAGGAAGCCCCACCAGGGTACTTAGCTCTAAATAATTCTGTTTCTTTGACTCTCTGGTTATCTGTTTCTGCCATTAGGCTGTGAGTTCCTTGCCAGAAAACAGCGTTTATTTAAGAAATATTAACTGGGTGAATGCGTGTGCGCGTGAGGTATACCAGGTTGGCCCAACCACATCTCTTTCACGCTGATCTGCTTCTCTTCTCTTTTTCTGTATCACAAGATATAGCCAGTTCTTAGAATAAATAAATGCATGGCTCCAAGCCTTTTGGGTAGACGACTACCTGGTAATTATGAATACAATATGTCTAATCGGGATTTGTAATTGAAGAAAAGAGTCACGGCCTCGTTTGGCTTTCTAGTACTTAACGTAAGATTTAGCTGAAATGGGTTCTACCCATATCATATGGCAATGTGAATAATATATTTTAAGGAATCGCCAGAAACTTTAGAAAGATTCTCCACAACTGGGATCTATTTATAATTTAAGAGAGCTTCGGATGTTCTCCCTGCCCTGGATTTCATCGAGTTGAAACTTACAGAGCCAAACATCGCGACCCCGCTCCTGGCAGAGGACCCACGGCCTCGCATTTTGCGGGGATTCGGTGTACCATCTTTTATTTACCAAGTTTATTTCTGGACTTGTTACCGACTGTCTAAATTCTTCAAGGCCCCACAGCAAAACGGTCTCCAAGGGATTGTAACACATTCTGAATTTGAGTTGCAAGGGAGGATGGAGACTGTTACTTTCGGCTGGAGCCCAGAACAGCTGCACTAAAATAGTGTTACTTTCTCGCATAAACGTATTTTCCTAACAATCACTATGAAGAAATTCCATAATAGCTGATTAAGATGTGTTAAGTTATTGATATGAAAATCTAATATTCTAAAGGAAACATAGTGTAGCCGTATAAGAAAATAGACTGGAAATTAAAAGGTCTCTCTTTTATTCTCGGTTTTGCCCCGGTTTACAGGGGCCCCCCTCTTATCTGCAGGGGCTACGTTCCAAGACCCCCAGTGGACCTGAAACTGCGGGTAGTTCCAGACCCTGTATATACTATGTTTTTTTTCCTATGCATATATTCTTATGATAAAGTTTATACATTACTCACAGTAAGAGATGAACAATAGTAACTCATTAGAAAGTAGGCCAGTTACAACGATACATGATAATAAAAGTTACTATAGATCTTAGCAACCTCAACATGACTTTTTTTCCTTATTGAGAACATTTACCTTTTCACTTAACAAAAGCATATCCAAATCACCAGCATCACTGCTCTTGTTCTTTGGGGTCACTCTTAAGTAAAATAAGGGTTCCTTGAACGTACGCATTGTGATACTATGACAGTTGATCTGATAACTTAACCGGCTACTATCACTAAGGAGAAACAACGGATACAACATAGAGACACCAGACAAAGGGATGATTCCTGTCCCGGTCAGGATACAGCCGGACAGTGCGAGATATCCTTACGCTGCTCAGAACGCACAATTTAAAATTTAGGAATTGTTTATTTCCAGAATTTTCCATTTAATATTTTCAGACTGTGGGTGACCCTGGGTAACTTAAATCATGCAAAGTGAAACCACGTGTAAGAGAGACAACAGTAGTCATAGGACCTTGGACAAGTAATTGAATTTCTCTGGATTTCAGTCTCTTAACGTGACGTAAATCACAACTCTCTTTTCCATCTTTGGATTTTTTAAATCCATATAATCCTTTGCTTTCCTGCTCTGAGGCACCAGCTCATACTCGTAGAGTTTTGCCCTTCTACAAATATGTATTAAAAATGGAACCAAATTTCATTTTGCTTGGAAACTACTTACTAGTGGCCAGATTATAAGATGCAAGTGTGAGTTATACAGTATATATGACTTCACTTCCAAGGATACTAAGCCAAGTGCAGGATTAGAAACCTGGGGTCAGAGACTCTTCATTTTCCACCCAATGGAATAACTTGTTTGGTCTAAGCCCTCGGTAATATCTAGAGACAGTGACATCTCTTTTACAAATACCTAGAGATGAAAGTTACCTCTGTGTTTTCTGATTTGCCAGTCGCACTGATGATTTGCAAATAGAGATTGATAAAGTCATGTGCTTGATTCAGATGTTACATGGCAAATGCAAGGTGTAACACAGCACTTTATTTTCCAAATTCTTTATTTAATTCAATGGGACACAACGAATGCTCATTCGTCCTGGTTAAAGTTCTCGGGCAAAGGTGCTCATGTTCACGAGCACATCCGAAAATACGGGCCCTGCCTCCCACTAACTTCATCATCATTGGAAAAGATACACCACACATCTGCCCCTAAACAGACTATGGTTT
The DNA here is from genome assembly GCF_002007445.2 of Ailuropoda melanoleuca. Lineage (NCBI taxonomy): Eukaryota > Metazoa > Chordata > Mammalia > Carnivora > Ursidae > Ailuropoda > Ailuropoda melanoleuca. Next base: position 8,068,765 of record NC_048222.1, on the reverse strand, counting down.
GAGGCTTGGTGTCACCTTTCCATCTGCAGTGAGGATATGTTTTGTGCCAATAGTTTAACACACCTGAGCCTTTCTTCATGCCTGTGATCACTGCACCGCGTGATGAAACACTCATGGTGAGGATGAGGGAAGGGCTATTATTAGTCTTAGACCATACGGTGATACACACCGCAGCAAGTCAGCATGCCACGTTTGTTTGGTAAGACTTTGAGTCGAAAAGGGTGCTATGAGTCCAAATATGGAGCTAGTTCAGAGAGGATAGACTCCTGTCCAAGAAGCCATAGGTCAGAAGAATCAGCTATTATCTCTTAAGAGGTGGTGGAAATTGGTTTGTCAGTGAGCAAGGTTGGGTTGGTGGTATGAGTTTCCTATTGGGGCTGCTCATGGCATTAAACAAATGCAATTATAGCTATGACAATTTTTAGAAATTAAATTTACATTTTCTTATGAACCTTCTGTGAAATGTGTTTTACTAAATAGGTACCATTTTTGTCCTCCTCTGACAACTCCATTTTATTACTTGCTAAATTAGAGGACTGAAGTTCCAGATACACCTACCGTGAGCAGTTTGATGGATCACAGTAAATCTAACATGTCTGGTTAATATCTACCCCCAGGTCAAAGAAACTGAAGTTTCTACAGGCACACATTAAACTACAGTGGAATCAACAACCTCCAGTTAAATGACCAGTGGCAACTCATTTATTCACTCTTCACCCTCATCACCTCTTCAAAGAGTCCTAGTTAGTTACAAGATGTCATCCATTCTATTTCCTTAGGATTACCTTGAGTATGGTTATTCTCGCTCTCTTCTCTCACTTTCTCAGGTTTCTATTTCCTTACCTAGAAATTTCAAGATAACACTAAAACATGCCCCCACATGATTGCGCTTCTATTCTCCTTTTTGGGATATTGCTTCAAAGTGGCTCTGTCTTTAGGTTTTGAGGACCAACAAGATAAGAGAAACAAGGAGGGAATACAGGAGCAATCAAATTATTATTGTCGCAGAAGTCTCTGAACCAATTGAACTTTGCCTGGTATTTAAACTGACTGAGGAGAGTATGGCTTGGAAAGTAAGGACAAGAGCTTTAAATCTGGCAGTGACCAGAAGTGAAAACTTTTCCGTAAAAACCTACACTTTTCGCTTGCGGGCGGCAGAATGATATCTGTGTCTTCGTTCAGTCCCTCGTCAATCCTCCCGGGAGGCTCCGCTTTGTTTAATTTATGTGGCTAGCTTGCAAGTCTGAGCTAACTGAGAAAGAGCTGTTTGTAAGAATAGTGAATCAAAATAACATCAGAGTCGCTTCAAACAATGTTTTCGAAATGCAAGTTCGGAACAAGGAGTTCAGACTACGAATATTGTCATATATTCCATTTCCATAGGTTACATTGACCTTGCAGAAGTGAAGAAATCAAAAAAAGAAAAAATAAATAAAGAATGAGAAGAAAAGAAAGGAAAAAACCAAGCCATCCTAGTTTGGGCCAAGGAACTAAATATGCACAAGATAAAAATCACAGTAGAAGTGAGTGTCATTGAAATAAAGTGACTTTTTTTTTTTTTATCGCGAGGCTATTTTCAGTTAAGTTCACTCTAATTCTTATCTGTATTCATCCTACAGGTTATAGATAATGCATGACCATATTAAAATTCTCTTCTTGATCTGAATCTCCCTATCTCTGGTAGACAAGCTGGGTCCTTGACAGCTTGACTGTATGTGTGTTGTTTTTTAAGAGACAACAACACAAAACCTTTAAAGTTGGAATTTCCTGATTATTTCAGGCCAAGCTCTATAGACTTCACCAATCTTGCACTGCAATTTTAGAGAGCAACAATAATTGAACAAAATGATTTGGAGTGAATTAGCAGAATTAAGGGAATAGGCGATCTGGATAGTTTTGTTTTTTTTTTTTTTAAGATTTTATTTAGTTATTTGAGAGACAGACAGACAGAGAGAGTATAAGCAGGGGGGAGAGGGTGAAGCAGGCTCCCCACTGAGCAGGGAGCCCAAACTGGGGCTCGATCCCAGGACCCTGAGATCATGACCTGAGCCAAAGGCAGACGCATAACCGGCTGAGCCACCCAGGTGCCCTGGTGATCTGGATTTTTTTTTAATGTTTACTGAAGTATAACATACATACAGAAAAGTAAAAAAAAAAAAAAATGTTAACAGCTCAGTTTGGTGAATCTGCACAAAATGAACACAGCCCCATCACCGTCAACCTGATCAGGAAGAAGAACATTAAGCAGCACTCACGGAACCCCTCATGAGCTGCCCACTCGTTCAATCTTCCCCAAAGTAATCACTCTTATGGCTTCTCTCCTGATGGCTCAATTTAGCCAGTGTTTCAAAGTGGCAGAAACAGAATTATACAGTGTGTCTTCTTTTGTGTCTGGGTTCTTTTTATTCTAAGTGTGTTTGCAGAGGTCCATTTATAGATTGATAATATATCAAATGGCCGCGAATATTTGGCTCTCACAAATAGCGCCATGACCAACATTGTTTTGTCACTAATACAGAAGCATTTCTGTTGAGCACATACTCTGGGGTCATAAAGTGTGCTTGCTGTACACGTTTGGAGATACTGCCAAACTCTTTCTCAAGGTGGCTTTATCCATTCACACACCCATCTGAAGTGTGGGAAGCTTCCAGTTTCCCCACATCCCCACAGTCCCTTGGTATTGTCAGTCTTTGTTATTTTAGCCAATCTGATGGGTGTATAGGACTTTCACATTTTTGTTTTAATTAGAATTTCCTTGACAACTGATGAAGGTGGACATTTTCATATGTCTATAGGCCATTTGGATGTGTTCTTTGGAAGTACTTGTTAAAATTCTGAGCTTATTTTTCTACTGACATGTCTTTTCATTATTAACATGCAGGAGTTCTTTATGTATTTCGGATAGAAGTCTTCTGTTATGTATATATGCACTGTCACTGGACTCCCCCTCTCTGTACCTTGCCCTGTCACTTTCCTAGTGGTCCGTTAATGAACATATGTTTTAATTTTAATTTTTTCCATTCTACCAAAATTTTCCTTATGACTGGGGCTTTTTGAGTCCTGTTTAAAAAATCATTTCCTATGCAAATTGCATGGAAATTTTCTGTTACCTTCTAGAAGCCCTAAGTTTCTTACTTTTTTCTATTAGATCTATACACCACCTTGAATGATAAATTATATTGATTTTCCCTCTAGAAATAAACACTTCACCCAGCACCATTCATTGAAAATACAATCCTTTCCCTAACTACATTGCAATGACATCTTTGTTATATTTCAGGAGACTATATGTTTGTGGGTCTATTTCTGGATTTCTAGTCTGTTCCATTGGTCTATTTGTCTGTCATTAAGCCAACCCCGCCCTGTCTTCATGATACAGCTTTACAAGCAGCCTTGGTATCTGGTAGTGCGAGTCCTCTAAGTTTTTTTTTTAAGATAGCATTTCATTTACATGTATGTTTTTGAATAAACTTGACAACCCCACCATAGCAATATACCAGCAACAAGAAAACATTCTGTGAACATGGAATCTGCTTTTATTTATTTACATATTCTCCAATTTCTGTCAACAGTGTTTCTAGTTTTTAGAGCAGAAGTCTTACACATCTGTTGGAGGTATTTGACAATTTTTGAGCTTTTACCAATGGCATATATTATCTTTAAATTTAAATTTTATAATGACTTGTTTCATTTGATCCATTTTGCCCATATCTTATCACTGAACAATTCAGTCTACTATAAAGTACTGTATCTTAATTGAAAGTGGAAATTGAGGGGCACCTGAGTGGCTCAGTGGGTTAAGCGTCTGACTCTTGATTTCAGCTCAGGTTGTGATCTCAGGGTTGTAAGATAGAGCCCCACATTGGCTCTGTGGTCAGCGGGGAGTCAGCTGAAGATCCTCTCTCTCCCTCTGCGCCTCACCCTGCTCACCCGCCCCCCGTTCTCTCAAATACATCTTTTTTTAAAATATTTTTTTTTAATTTTTTTTATTTATTTGACAGAGATAGAGACAGCCAGCGAGAGAGGGAACACAAGCAGGGGGAGTGGGAGAGGAAGAAGCAGGCTCATAGCAGAGGAGGCCTGATGTGGGGCTCGATCCCATAACGCCGGGATCACGCCCTGAGCCGAAGGCAGACACCCAACCACTGTGCCACCCAGGCGCCCCTCAAATAAATAAATCTTTTAAAAAAAAGTGAAAATTGAGACCTACTTAGATTACAACTAACTATTTTGTTAACAGGATAACCTTTGAACATATGAAAAGAGAAACCTGCTTTGCAGGGACACTAACTGTATTTGCCCCCATAGTGAGCCTAAACGTAATGAGAGAGGATGTGATGGTTTTTACTCAGTTCTGAGATTCTCTCTTACCGGCAGACCGTGTGTAGCAATCTCAGCACAACTCGAAGGGAAGAGTTAAGTGGACGAAATCAGTGGCTACGATGAAGGTGCAAGAAGTGGGCATGTAACTACCCCCTGTGCAAAACTCCTTCAGTGTAAATGAGCCAACCGGCTAGTTATTTGCTGCTCTATGATTACCTTGTGGGCATCCGCCTCCAATAGGGGCTGTCAGATTCATATACCGTTGTGTGTGGTGAGCTGTTGTAGCTCTCCGAAGTTGTTCGTGTCAGTTGCGGAACGAACTCGTTAGAGGTAAGAACAGGGGAAAAAGTAGTGCCCTGTTGGACAGTGATCAGAATAGGGTGAGGGAGTGTGGGGAGCCAAGAGAAATGGAGGGAAGACAACAGAGAGTCATAAAGAATAAGAAGTTGTGCACTCAATGGTTGATTCCATCTGTCTCGTTGTTTGATTGGTAAGTCCCACATTTCAACAACGGGAATGTTATGACTCTTTTCTTCCTGGCGAATGCGCATGGAAAATCTGTATAACACAACCAGTAAAATAAACTCTAGCCCAGGGAACAATCTTCTTTAAGCCCAGAAAAAGTAAATTTAATATGTAGTAAGGAGGGCACGTATTGCATGGTGCACTGGTGTTATACGCAACTAATGAAGCATCGAACTTTGCATCGGAATCGGGGATGTATTGTATGGTGACTAACATAATATAATAATAAAATATAAAAAAAAATTTCTGCAAACTTTACGTATACTTCTAACAATAAAAGCAAATACTTGAGTTGTACAGAACAGGGTAATTCTCACCTTACAGAGAAAATGACACTCAAGGAAATTAATGACCAATGCCTTCATAAAGAGCTGGACTGCAGGACTTTTAAATCTTACTTTAGAACTCTTTCATTAAAACTATTTTGATATTTTAATTTTATTCCTCCAAGAAATGACCCTTGGCATCCAAAGCATAGAAGTAGTGACTTAGAACATTTCTGAAATGCATCAAATGTCTATTCTTCTTCTTACACGGTAAGCGTTTGTCTACTTTTGAATATTTCACCATGACCGGAGGAACTGCCTTTGGGTAGTATCTTCCCTAGGCCTTGCACTTTTGGATTTTACTCCATCTCAGGGTGCAGAACGATGGAACAGCAACCCAGCTATACAGAGGACAGCATGGGGCCCTTTTTTGACAATGGAGCATAACCAGTGATATAAGCGAAGTGGCTCATTAGATCCAAAGCAACTTGTGAAACATCAAGAAGAAAAGATCGAAACAGCATCAAAGTGCAAATAAACATGATCAGAACCGACAAGCATGCACCAGACTCTGGAAGCACTGAAGACATAGCTGAAAAGCTGAAGGCTTGTTTGGACAAACCCAATGTTTTATTTCCCTCCCTCTCTGCTTTAGTTTGTTTGGGGTTTTTTTTGTTTGTTTGCTTGTTTTCCTGAAATCAAATTAATAATATTTCTTGGCTCAGCAGCTATGGGAAGGCTAGGATGAGAAAAAATACAACAAACAGGAAAGAAATGACTGAGCCATGCATCTGGACATGTAATTTCTCAGTCCCCACTCTAAACACTAATAGCTATATGACTTCAATCAAGTTGTGTGACCTCTCACACCAGCCGCAGACTCATCTCTACATGAGAGTGTTTGGCTGGATGTCATCTAGTGTCCTGGCTAGCTCGAAGGTCCTAGGAGCCCTTTACTAGCATGGAGGAGAGAAATAGAGGCATAAAGGTAATTGACGATGACCCCAAAAGGGTTTCCAGTGGTTTGCCTCATTTGGACCTATTTTCCCATTCCCAAAGCCTGGAGATGAGGTTGTAAAGGCCACAACCTGAAAGGATTTGGAGAAAAACTATTTCAAATGTTCGCATGACCTGTTTGAGATATCAGGTGGGATATAAAAATGTCAATGGCACAATTTTGTCACAGAGTGTTTCACTCTCCACGAAGACACGCTGTATAAATATGTACTAATGTTGCAAGAATCCAAATAAGCCTGAATGAAGTGCCAATATTACAAAAGTATAAACACTGGCCACAGTAGGAATTCCAAGGTACATGGTCTACAACTGGAGAAGCACTGAAGTTAAACTTGAAGGAGGAGGCTTGGAGAATAAACTACATAGACAGAGGGGTAGAAGGTAGTGCATACCGTTGATCCAGAAAAGATAATCAAGGTATTGGATGTATAGAAATGAAGCTGGCATGTCCCAGGAAGAGTGGGAACAAAGTCATCTTGGATCAGAGGGACTGTTTACAGCCCTAGTGGGAGGGAGTATTGGAGGAGTCTAGAAGCATATTTTATAGATATCCAGGCTAAAGAGGATGGACTTCTCCTGATCGTTAATGGGGAGCTAGCAATGGGAAAGGATTACGGGAGACAATTTAATCTTTTAGAAAGATTGAACAAGGGCCAATTGGAAGAATTGATGAATTGAAAAAAAGAGATGAATAGCAAGGGTCAAGTTAGACATCTATTGCAGTTGTCAGGCATAAGAGGAGACCTAAAGCAGCAAAATGGAAAAATCCAATATTGAAGGATCTTCCTCACTACAGTTTCCCCTTTTCTGTCCTCCTTTGCCTTCCTGATCTGAAGAAGCCTCTGGGCAATGAGAGAATATTGATAAAATTGTACTTTCACTCATCAAGCCTAACCAATGATCCCAGCCCCTGCTGGTGGTCTTTGGTCAGATGACACAGAATTGATATTGTAGCTTGTCTCCTGGGGGCCTCTGGGAAAATGGCTTGTTGGGTTGACCTTTTGTTTTCACATGATTATGGAGATATGACCCAATCCCCACCCTTAGTTCAAAAAGAAAACAAATCCTCTTCATTACTTTGTTGGCTCTCCTCGCTTTTTGATCTTGGCCAATTTTTTTTTTCAGGGTCTCTTTCTATCTGCTCTCCTCTCATGATAATATTCTTAGATGTTTTGTTCCCTTGGAGCCAAAGATACACTCTTTATGTGGTGAAAAAGAGTAGATCTCACCAAAATCACTCTGGACTAGCTGTCCATAGCCCAGTGATAATCGCTCCACTATCTGAAAGAAAAATGTGATTTTACCACAAACACTCCCATGATGATTCAGCCTTAAACTCTTGCCAGAGGAGGACTGCGCCATTTTCCCCCCCTCTCCTCAGCATGCAGGCTGCTGTGAAGAAGCATCTGCTGCCTAATTCTTTTCTATATTAGGATAAAAAGCTTTTTGGCTTGCTGATTTCAGGCCCTGAGGAAAAGAGAGAAAAAAGATTTTCTCATAACGTCTTTATTGCACAACCAATCGGTCTGTGTCCTGGGAACCCCAGGCATGTACTCAGAGATGAGCCACAAGACCAATAGCTCCGAGATGTGGGGCTGAAAGCCGGACAAGACGTACTCACTCTGGGGGTACAGATGGTATCTATTAGCTAGAATTCTTCCACAGGGGTTGCTTTAACACCCAGACCATTTTAACTGGCTTCTTATCATATTGAGGAAGACCAGCATTTCCTCAAGATTAGCCAGACATGGCTTTTGATCCTCATCATTCAAATAAGGGATTGGAGAGCCCGCTGAAAAAAGAATGGGGTCCGGGAAGAGAAATACTCATCCAAAGATGGATATGCCCTTGAGAACTTTGCTGAAAAGCTCCTCAAGGAAAAAAACGCTGGGGGAGGGGTGTGTTTCCCAATCAGTTTCCCGTGTGCCCCATAGGGCTGCTTTTGATGAAGACAGTGGCTTGATGGTCACATTAAGATGTCTGACCCCGATGGGAGGCTGGAACCCCAGGGAGGTGGGAATGCTAGAGGGTGTGCGAACCTGTTAAAGGCTGTTGGCATATCTCCTTTACTAGGTAGGAAAGCTCTGGAAAGGTGGTCGTATCTTGCTCTGTCTCTCCCTCTCATCCTGCAGCTCTCTGTGAGCGGGCACCCTGCGGGCTCCGTGTTGCAGGCGCTGGCAAGCTGCGCCCCATCCCTGGACACCATTCAGAAGTGAACAGGGAGGCCCAAGGACTCTCCGGGAAACAGTCACATCTGTGGGGGCCGGGAACTGTGTGTTTGTGTTGGTCTGGTAACACAATAGTCATGATAATAGTTGTCATTGTGGCTATGATTTTGTCAAATTGGCCCTTTTGATATCTTTCCTATCACACTTGGAGCACCCTCGTGGGCTTGGGGATCTAGGGGCTGAGCATGCTTTGAGCTAGCAAATCCCATGTGTCATACTCCTTGCAATTGTTATATAGGGACTGAAGAGAACACGGCCTCCTTTTTTGTTCAGTAAGGTGGAGTTCAAAGCCAAAGGGAGGCCAAGCACAATCAAACGGACTAATTTAAAAAAAAAGAAAGAATAAAAAGTCAAGGTAATGGAGGAGGAAGAGTTTATTAAGTGATAAACATATGCTTCTCCACAAAGCCCATCCTTGATGCCCGCAGTCATAACATGCCAGCTCTGAGTTTAACAACACAGCTCTCAAAAGACTTCCCTTTGGGTTGTGGGCAATTCACAGATTTCAGCTTCTTGCTCCCTGGTTGGGGTTGATGGGCCAGGGAACAATTTTTATTAGGTTTCAATGCATCTGCGGTGCTTAAATAAGAGACTAAAACAGGCCCTTGTTCCGTGCTGTGGGGTGCTAAGTTGCGTTAATTTTTATTTTAGGCTGTCTCCAAACATGGCTTTTATAGACTAATAAAAAAGCAATTTTTATAAGTTCACAAAAAAACAATGAGCACAGTCAAGCATAAATATCTTACAACCAGGGCCAGAGGAAAATTATGAACTAAAATATCTGCTGAAAATGGCACAAAAGAACACAATACCTGGATGCTGCCTTCTCGAGGCAAATTAAAGTCTCACCTAAATGGGAGAGTCTATAAATGTAAATTTCCTCTAGTGATTCCTCCCCATTCTCGTCCCTCTGTGGTCAGAACTCTGGCTCTGGACCCTGGACTGACTTATGCACATCTTACTTTTGAGGACCAACCTCAAAAACTCAGCTCTTTGGAGTAATACCACCCATTAATACCAGTCCTTGAATTCCCATATACTTGTTCACAATATACCAGGAAACACTGAAACCTTAATAGGAAATGTTTCAGCTAAATCACTCCATTGTCATATCTCCGGCTGGATTCTTATACATGTATGAGCAGAATCTCTCTGACAAAAAATGTAAAGTATATTTTGGATAACCATCTTACTAAAGCTATTCCTGAAGGTTTTTGTTTGCTTGTTTTGTTTCCTTAAAGATTTTATTTATTTATTTGAAAGAGAGAGAGAACGTGAGAGACAGAGCATGAATGGAGGGGGAAGGGCAGAGGGAGAGGGAGAAGATGTCACCCCACGGAGCAGGGAGCCCTATGTGGGGCTCGATCCCAGGACCCTGAGATCATGACCTAAGCCGAAGGCAGACACTTAACCGACTGAGCCACCCAGATGCCCCTATTCTTGAAGGTTTTTACATATCAGCAACCACTGTGCTGTTTATACAATTATAATGTGTATGTGAAATACATGATCTCAATTAATGTTTAATGTTATGCACCAAAAGAATTTTCCCAAAAGTTAAAGAAAAAAAATCAGTGACTCCGCAAAGTCTTTTGTTTACTTATGGCCAAACATTCTGATGACCCTGGACAGCTGACAACGGTTTTGACTTTTGATTCTGCCAGTCTGGGCTCATGGAGTTACCCTTTACGTTTAAGAACATAAATCACTGTTCTTACTACTTCCATGAATTTCATGTTTCAGCCACACTCTTAGTCTAACATGAGGATTTTCCATCTTCATGTTATGCAAAAAGGAAAAGAAGCAAGTAGCAAATAAAATACCCAGGAATTTTGTACTTAGACAAAGCATCAGGCCTTCGGTTGGTTAAACTTTGCTAAGATAGTACTCATCGTTGAAGTGGGGTTTTTTTGTTTTTTAGAAAGATAAAAGTAGTACCTAGAATTGAGTTGGAGGTCCTACTCACAAGGTAATCCATGGACATGATACCTTTTGTATCTGACATTTTCTTTGCTGTGTAACCCTTCGTGGAAACATATGGGAGTTGGGGGAACCTCTAAATAATTTCTATATAGAAGGGATGTGGGGGTCAAGAATACTTGTTTGAAAACTGGCTTTATCTAGCAAGCACATCATTTTACTTAAGTTGCATGTTTATTTAGAGAAGGTTTATAGGGATTTCTGGAGATTTTAATTGTCTATACTATTTAAGGTGATGCTAGCAGCCAAAACTAACAAATTCAAAATCTCAATGGAGTCATACAATGAAAGTTCACTTCTTATTCGTATAAAAGCTTAATGTGTATTCCTGGTCAAGTGGGTTTTCTGCAAGTACTCCTTCCTGGCCCAGGCCCCTTCAATCCTGGGGTTTTGACTTCAACAAATAGCTTCTAAGGACACAAAGATTTTAGTATCAAGCTGTGAAAAGAGAAGAGAAAGGAAGGATTTCTTTCTCGATAGATCCTACCCTTTTGGCTGGAACTTGTTCATATGGCCACACCTAACTGCAGCAGAGGCTGGGAGATGGAGCCTAGCTGGGGTGCAAGAAAAACTAAACATTGGTTTGGCAATCAGCTAGCAATCTCAGCTATAGACCTGAACTCCAGCCTCCGAGTCTGCCCCAATAATTCCACTGGAAAGGAATGTGAATCAAGTCTCTAATTGCCCACCATAGAGGAATTGGTGATGACTATGGGATTCCCAGAAAGCAAAGCAAGCACACAGGGGCCCTCCCTCTGAGTCTTCAGTCGACCGCGCTCTGCTCTGCTCCCTGATTCGCAGTCTGTGCCACTGCAGAGATCATCAGCTAACTACCGGGGATTACATTTAAAAGATAGGATTCGTGTGCACAGGAGTTACATTTCAAACCTTCAAAATTGAGTCTTCTCATTTCCTTTTTTCCTAATTTGGCATTGATTTTCTTCATGCTTGAATAAGCATTTTAATTCTGCCAAGGTGGAAGTTCAAATTTGCAACATTTTTCATTTCAAAAACGAAAGCTAAAAACGTCTGATTAATTTTCAAGAGCTAGAAAAGGTTAGTTTTTTCCCACCCCCATATAACACAAAAATGGATGTGCTAATTTAGCTGAAATGTTATGAAATATGTACTATTGGGTTGAAACCAAGTATGGAAATTCCATGAACATTTCCCACTGTGATATCTCTTCAGAGACACCTGTTCACATCCTACCAAACAGATTTCTATTCCCATAATTAAAATGTAAATACATCCAATATCAGGAAAAGAAATTCACCTACCAATTTGGGGATGCCTTAGCTCTCTGAACAAGTTCGATCCTTTGCAACGACACCACAGGTGACTCCAGCACTGGAACAATACATTATACATTGTACATGTGCACATGGAAATTGGCAGTAGCTGTTAGGATTCTGTTGCGGTTATCTTTAACTAAGCCTTTCAATCTACAGTTACAATTTCACTAGAGTTTATATTTTCTTTCATAAATACTTTTCAACAACCAACTAGCCTTACAAACACTTTGATTCTTAATGAAATGATTAGTGCAAGGACAGTTGCATGTCAGATGTTGTAGAACTTTTTGGAAGCCAGTTTCCCACAGCATTTAAAGTTCTTGGAATTCCATTGATGATGTTCTCACACTGTGCATGCTCAAAAATTCACTGGCAACACACATCTGTGTTTACCCTTCTAATCATGACAATACCCACAGTACTTTTCATATTCCTAAAGGATTGAGTAATACCTTCAGAATCTTAGAAGACAAACATGGCTTATGTTGGACCTGAAACTATCCTACCATCCATAATAGGAAGAATCTAAAATTGGAAATCACTTACATACTGAAAGCAGAAGACTGTCAGAATCCCATATTTCCGGCTCAAGGGTAAATTGATGCAATAGAAGGATATGCAAAGTAATGAATGAAAAGACATTGCCCTGCTTCTATGCGCCCTTGAAATCCTTTTTCCCCCCCCCTCTTCATCTACATTCCAAATCAATTCTGTTTGAGTTAGGGAATTTTTTCAATATATGGAATATATACTGTCATGTATCTTGCCACATTTTTGACAACAAAAACACGTGGAGGCAACCACAGGATGGGGGAGGATCGTCAGTCTTTCCCTGTTGTATAGAGAGCCAAAATTTCTTCACTCTTGATTAGCTTTCCTAATACGGACTGAGAAAAGGAATATAGGTACCAAACAGTTCATTTCCTACAACTCTGGGGTGTAATCAGAATCAAAGGACCAGAAAGCACTTGAAGCCAGACATGCTAAATACATTTGTCACTGTTCTTCTCACTCTCTTGGCCAACATTGTTAAGTTATCACATCACTCTTTCCCATTGGGCCCAGATATGGGTGAAGAATTGTTCTCAACATAAAGCTTTAGGTATCGACTACCAACTGACAATTGATGAACTTGTAACTCAGTATAAAAATCTATTTGTTGTTCTTGACATAGAAGATCTCCGGGTGGGAATCAGAGGGAAAGAAAAGTTACCTTGACCTTGGAAATCTCTCCGTAGATTCAAATGGTCATCTCTACGATAGTTGTTGTCATTTCCATTATTTCTGAAGTTTTCTCCTGGTTTGACTTTGCTTCCAGAAGCTTTTTTTTTTTTTAAAGACTTTATTTATTTATTCGACAGAGATAGAGACAGCCAGTGAGAGAAGGAACACAAGCAGGTGGAGTGGGAGGAAGAAGCAGGCTCATAGCGGAGGAGCCTGATGTGGGGCTCAATCCCATAACGCCGGGATCACACCCTGAGCCGAAGGCAGACGCTTAATCGCTGTGCCACCCAGGCGCCCCTGCTTCCAGAAGCTTTTANATAACGCCGGGATCACACCCTGAGCCGAAGGCAGACGCTTAATCGCTGTGCCACCCAGGCGCCCCTGCTTCCAGAAGCTTTTAATCCCTTTCTGGCAGGTACAACTGTGATGACCCATGAAGGGTGAAGAGCGTGATAGAGAACAGAAGTTGAACTTCCACTATCCACAGAGTACCTTTTCCCACCCTTGAAGGCCCACCAGTGATCAAAGTGGGGGACATAAGAGCTATCAAATGTAGTTACCTCAAAAAAAAAAAAAAGGATAGCAACCATTATGGCAGAGTGGGGGGATAAGATGGGGTTTCCAGGGACTGGCTTCTCTTTTCTGGGTCTTCAAAAAGCAAAATCTCTGCTGACCCATAGATTTGTAGTCATCTGGTTGCCCACTGGAAATTACTTCTGGATCCTAGACGAGAACAACACATACATAAAACCACATTGCTAGCAGCTTTTGTTCTAACCTCAAATCTATCTTATCTATCTTACTCTTACCTGCCCTGAATATCCTCACTAAGGTTTCATTTTTTTAAAATCCTGTCATGTTGTTTTTAGACATCTTTTAAATCCTTTTTGGAACCAGGCAAGACATAAATGCATAAAAATGAATTCATATATAAATACATCAAAATCTCCACCACGAGTGATCTTATGTTTCACAGTCCACAAATCTTCCCTAGAAGGTTAATATCTTCTGGAATTCGCTTACTTGTTTTGGGATTGTGTCTATTAGCCAAAGAAGTCTATTTTTCAAATTATTCAAGAGAAAGATGTTAAAGGCACGCTAATGTACCTAGGAATAACATCACTGATATTACCAATCTTATGGTCACATGTATCCACTGGTGCAAAGTCCTTCATTTGTACCTTTCAGATATTGTCAGACCTCTTTTTCCACATGGAGAAGCGAAAGCTATTAAAAGTGTGCCATATTTAACCAACATCTCAGGAAACACCAGAGGTACAGGAAGCTCTAAGAAGTTGGCTCAAATCTCCAGGGATTAATATTCCCTTGAGAGAAGACATTAGTCTCTCTCTTTATTTATGTCTGAAATCTTGCTTTTAACTTGACCAAGCTGAAGAAAATCATGTTTCTCTCACAGCTGATAGACTGGGAAATTAAGGTCGAGAAATCAGATCACTCGAAGGAGCAATCCTTATCTTTGAACCCATCCTGTCATCACAGACTCAAAGAAATCTGGCTTTGAACTCATCCATCAGTGTTGTTTCTTCTGTTCATGTTTGCAAGTCAGTGGAAGAAACTGGTGGTTTTGAGATTGGCGGGAAAAAGGTCAAGTGAAAACAAAACTTTCTTGCAGGCTTTTTTTTTTTTTTCTGGCAATAGTGTCCTTTTCTCCTTTGGAGTTCTCAATGCATTTCTTAGTTTTGAAAATATTTTCCTTTTGAAGCCTTCCCACCAAAGCTGTCAACAGGATTTATGACAAATGTAACTTGCAGCAGACAAGAACTGCTCCTTTATTCTACACCTGCCAAATATATTGCTTTTTCCTTGGGCATTTGTAACCATTGGTGGTTTCAACGATAGTGTCGAAATGAACTAGGTTCCATGCAAAGAAGCAGCCTATTGTCTTGTTGACAAGAGGTGGCTTCTAATCATCCTACACAATAAAATTAAACACATTTGTCGTGCACATTATTTAGTGTCAGCTGCCTGGTGTCCATTACTTCTAAGTCAAACAAAAACAATATGGAGTTATTACTATTATTATTACCATCTTTATTGCGTAGCTTCAAAAACAATGTCAGAGTAATTAAATAGCGATTAAACGGGTGACTGAAAATCATACAGAAAATTAGAATTTAAATCCGGGAAAATCTGAATTCGAAACGTGGATTCCATACCACCCCTCCTTCACCACAAAAGTTCTCTGAGTACCTTTCACCCAGGCATCAACTTTTCAAACTACAAAGTTTATTCTAGTTCGATTTTATAGATCTCTTAATGAGAGTCACCGTACGGGGTTCACATTCATTCCCCTTTCAAGGAAAATTGAAAAACTCCTTAATTCACGTAATGATACATAGTATCGTATTTGGTTTTATCAGTTTCATAATGAGTTGCATTTGAGTTCTTTGGTCATTTGAAGTGTTCAAATTTAGTGCTAGAATTCAGGAAGAGTGGAAATAAATCACCAAGTCTTATAGCAAGACTTGTGTGTGGTATTTTTCAAAACACAAATAAAAAATAATTGCCAAATGTGATTGGCATATTAATAAAATCAGGCACCTTATTTGGACTTCAGTTATTTTCATTTTAATATTTCATGAAATTTTTAAAGATATTTGAGGGAATTTTGCCTTTCATGCTTTATTTAAATTTAGATAACTTTTTGCCATGTCTGCCTCCACTTTCGCTTATACTCTGTTTTCTCCTTGCTCAGAATTTTTGTTTGTTTTGCATTTGTAAAATACGGTTTGATCCAATAAGAATGATATGGAGCCTATATTAGAATGTGTCTGCCAATTAGAGTTGACACTTGACCAATGTAGTCTTCTTTTCACTTTTCATAGAATATTCTGGACTTGAAGACTCTCACAAGGCAATGGAAAGATCTTTATGCTGTTTTAGAAATATGTTATTTCTGCTCATTTTTCTTACCCCCTACCCAGGCATATAACAGCAAATAAATAAGTCGAATTTTCTGGAGTCTGAGAATGGTCACCTTTCAGTCCATGTTGTAATTGTTCACTGATTTGAATAAGAGTGGTTTTTGAGTGCCTTGTGTCCGTGCCAAGAACCACATAGGCTTGGGGCTATGGCAGTGAAATTGATAGAGCTATCTAGGTCCTCTGGGGATCACAGGTCAGAGAATAAGGCAGAGAGTACCTGAGATCAATGTAGTGAGGGTTACAAAAGCGGGGAAGGATGGGGTGTTTTCTGAACCAACGACAGAGGACTTGATTTACTCTGGAGGCTTGGAGGGTCAGAAACATCTTCCCTTCACCAGGCTATCCCCTTCAGTTTGCCTCTCACAGTCCATAGTCTCTCATGTTTCATTCCCCCCTCTGATTACCCCCCTGGTGATGGGTAGTAGGGAGGGCACGTATTGCATGGTGCACTGGGTGTTATACGCAACTAATGAAGCATCAAACTTTACATCGGAATCTGGGGATGTACTGTATGGTGATTAACACAATATAATAAAATAAAATTAAAAAAAAAAAAAAAAGAAACATCTTCCCTGAGGAAGTGCTGACTGCATGAGAAATACAGGAACTGGCCAGATGGGAAGTGGCTGGGGAGGAATAGTCAGGCTTTCTAGTAGCATGAGCCACTCTTGTGAGGGACGCAAGGTGAGATAAGAAGCCGGCGTCTTTCTGTGTCTACAGTCCATTGCCAGCATTCAGGACATACTTTAGAAGACCATTTTGCCAATGCCTAAAATCAAACTTTTAGGAAAAAAACTTCAGGTGCCGTATTCCCTTCTTCTCAAACTTTGGTTATTTTTCAACTCTTGGCTAAGAGAAGAAAAGAGAGGAGGCTAAAAAAGCCAGAAGAGGTTTCTGCAATATTAGCAAGGAGGTATTTCAAGAACATTTCAAGGGAACAGGACTCATGTATTATTTCTTACCACAGGCATTGTGATAAATTCTTCTTTTAATTTGATTCTTAGTACACATTTTTGAGATCGATATTTTTCCTGTTTTTTTCCCATGGAGAAAACCAAGACTTGGAGAGTGTGGGATGCTCATTCTGTATGAAGTAGAGCCAGAATGTGAAACCAGATGTCTCTGACTCAAAAGCTCATGTGTAATGGCTCTCCAGAGGAGCCAAGGCACCGAGGTAGCTTATCAAGAACATGTTCGGGAACAGCGACAATTCAACTAAAGGCAGCGAAGCACACAGAAGATGAGCCTGGAAGGTAGGGCATGGTACGGGAAGTTGGGAAGAAAATTGCTGGCTGTCCATTCGAAGCCTGGTTTCTTTCTAAGTAGGTAACTTCCGATCATCGCCACCCCCTGCAGGTGTATCTGACCATCCCCAGCAAAAGGGGCTTCCAATTTCTAGAATAACTTCAACTTCCTTGTCAGGAAATAGTTCAGGATCATAGACCAGAACTGATTAACACTCCACACTCTTCAGCCCACAGGGATGCTTTTAGGAATGGCAAGGGACTCGCCTCAATGGGCATGACCCAAGTGGACCAGTGAGATGGCAGGAGGTGGTTTCTGAGGTGATCCGAGAAAAAGATTTGTTGATTAAAAAAAAATAATAATAACTACTAGAAGAAATATCAAGTCTACAGCTGCCATAGTCATTTTACCACCAGCCTGGGGGAGAAACCCACTGATGTCAACCCAAAAAACAGGGTTTGGGTAAAGAATATATATACATAAATTATACATATATCATTTATATATATTATTTATTAACATCTGACACTCAATAAATGGTAGTTTTATAATGGTAAGTTAAGCCACAGTGAAACTTTATGTCTCTAATGAAGGATGGAAAGTTAGTAGTTATATTTGACCTTAAGGATTTCAATACTTACATTTAATACTTAATATATATTAAGTCATGTTTTGGCATAGATTTGCTATGTTTGCTTCTTATCTTATAAGAAGCAGAGCCTATAAATTTACCATTTCTCCAGATTTGGGGCAAGGAAGAGAAATCAGCTATTAACCTGATCACGGTATAAAAAATGACTAACCTGCATCAACGGGATCTGGTATCCTGCTCAGGTTTTGTACCTCACAGCACCTCTGAACCAAAAAGAGAAGAGAACTTTCTGTGAAATCGGATTGAATAAGACCTTAGCCCCTTTGTGATTCTGAAGATCTGTTTTCAGTCCCACAAATCACCCAGCTCTGAAGCAATCCCGTAGCTAAGGATAATCTATGGAACTTCTCTTGATTGTCAGCTGCATCCAAGAACCAGGTATTCGATTCCGGAGTGAATCCCGGAGCAGATTGAAAGAGCTAGCGGAGCAGACTTCACGAACTTCAACAAAGGCAGCTTGCATCCTTATGCTATGATTTGGCAAGTGAGTATTTCCTGTCACACGCGCGCACACACACACACACACACACACACAGATATTGGAGGGGAGGGGTAAACAGTAAATGTGTATTACTTTTATTTTTTTTATTTTTATTCCTTTTTTTTTTAAAGATTTTATTTATTTATTGGACAGAGATAGAGACAGCCAGCGAGAGAGGGAACACAAAAGCAGGGGGAGTGGGAGAGGGAGAAGCAGGCTCCCAGCAGAGGAGCCCGATGTGGGGCTCGATCCCATAATGCCGGGATCACGCCCTGAGCCGAAGGCAGACGCTTAACCGCTGTGCCACCCAGGCGCCCCTGTGTATTACTTTTAAATCTGGCATGAATTTACTTACGGTTTATTATCTCGGCCCTGAAGACTGCTATTATAACAATGAACTTCTATATTTGTCAAGTTTTTAATGTGAATAACAAGAAAATAAGAACAATAATCTCATATTAAAAATTGTTTTTAATTTTGCTGGCATACTTTGACTTTTTGTAGCCTTGGTAGCGGCAGGAGAATGTATAAAGGAAAGGATCATGATTTTTTTGTTATTAATGGCTAACACTGTTAATAATTATTGTAAAACCTGGTGTTAAAGATGTTTTTCACAAAATGTTTTTCATTTCATTTCACATATCGGAGTGGAGTGTGCCCATTGTCGCTATAGACCAACTCAAGTCATGGACAGATAAGAAGAAAGGATGGCTGGTTAGGAGAGTCCCAAATGTAGAAAAGAAGTCAGAAATGGAGAAAGCAAGGAAAGAAAGGTCAAGATCAAGCAGCAAGGCAGAATCACAATTCTCAGGTGTGAGTCAGGCTTGCCCAGTCCCCACCTCTGCCCAAAACTATGGGCTGCCCATTCTCTGGTAATGTGAACTACCTAGCACTGAGACAGCCTGATAAATTCAACATATTGTGCAGAGAGCAACTATTTTTTTTTATCTTACCAAAATGCAATTATAAATGTGCAATTATAGATACAGCGCCCCCCCCCGCCACAAAGGAAATCCCCGAACTCACTGTATTAGCATCAAGCCATGTGAAACTTCGGGTAACTCTCAGCCTACTCTTGTTTACCTAGACACGAACTAGGACAGAAACAAAAAGCTTGCACCCAGGAGTAGTGTGTCAAGAGCTGGAATCTGTGTGGAATGACCACTAGCTGCTCTCAATCCCTCCTGCCTCTCTATAGAGTAATTATCTTCAAAGTGAGATCCTATGTCACATAAATCAGCTTCCACTGGCTTGCTTATTAAATAATACTAAATACGCAGATTCTCTGATTTTGACGGGCTGGGCATGGCACTGCCTTACCTTGTACTTTTGACAAGCACTTCAACTAATACGTGAAAATTTTCTTGAAGTCCTCCTTCTTCTACCTAACAACCCTTCCCGAATTTGCTCTCAGGTGGCTGTCAGTCGATCTTTGCAGAGGTGTTAAAAATAACCACAGCATTCACAGCTAGTAGTTAAAGCAATAACTCCGCCCAGGGGCTTTACATTTTCCTTTAAGGGTGTTTTCATTTTTTTAAGTGGTCTCCTAGAAGGTCAAGTATCTTTTTTGATGAGAAGAAGAGAATTGTAATACTAAAAAGAGATAGCTTGTCGATATGTGCCAAGCCAATGCGCAAATAACAAGCATAAGATAATCATTACAACTGATAATTATGTAACATCGATTTACTCTGCGTCATGCCTGTTGTCAGAAATATTGCCGATTCTTATTACAAACCATAGGAGAAGTCCTATCCCCTTTTCTTTTGTTGGTTTTTGTTTGTTTGTTTTTTGTTTTAATTTTTTTTAAAAATTTTATTATGTTAATCACCATACAGTACATCCTTAGTTTTTGATGTAGTGTCCCATGATTCACTGTTTGCGTATAACACCCAGTGCTCCATGCAATACGTGCCCTCCTTACTACCCATCACTGGGCTAACCCAAGTCCTATCCCCTTTTTAATGAAGAAAGAAACTGAAAGTTGAAGGGGTAAAATGCCTTATTCCAAGACCCTACAGTTAGCCAATGCCTAAATCAGAATTTTAATTTTACGTGGTTTTGCCCGTCTAGCTCAGTCTATTTCTAGTAGACCCTCTTTCCTTCTGAAAAACAGCCTTTCACAAAGGACACAGTAGACACCATCCCTAGAGAATTCCCATGACATCCATTTGGCTAAAGTTGCTGAGAACCCTAATTATATTTAGGAGCAATTAAAGCATTTTACATGTTTCCAGACATTTTTTAAATCAGGTTTAGCGCTGCTGGGTTGAAAATGTGTCATTTTCATTAGTGCCCCGAGATTCTCCCTGCACCCAACTTTTTCGTGTTTGCTACTTTGGTCTCATTTCTATCACCTTTCAAAGAGCCGCCTGGCTGAAATTTATTATTTTTTTAGGTTGCTTTCATTGCTACAAATTAACTCCAAAGAAAGGTTAGGGATTCTCAGAAGTGTGTAGGAAGCATGGGGATCTATTTGTATAATTCTTACTTATCGACAGGAGAATGAATTCCCAGGGTTTATTAACTTATTCTGTCAGTTTGACATTTAGTTGAAAGTGTTCGCCACTCTGATTCTCAAGGAGACAAGCTCTTTCGTACGTTCATCTCTCAGATAGATTCTGAGAAGACCTCCTACGAGCTAAGTCTTAACGCATTTGTCCAACGACTTTGGTTTTGGTTTGTTTTCTTTTGTTTTTCTCCAGCAAGGACACCAAGCGAGAAATCTCCAACTAATTAAGTTTGGAGATCTTAGCAATGTTTTAAACTGAATATAACTTTTACTCAAAGACACAACTGGAAGGATTTGGAAGCCTTTTGAACTGGCAAGCGCGGTGTAAGGCAGCTACGTGGAGAGAGGCCCCCACTTTGCGTTGTGTAAGGTAGATAAATGGAAAATATAAATCATACGTGACACTCTTCCTTAGTGCATTCATCAAGTTTGCCGATCCTAGGCCTGCTCGCCCCTCTTCACCCCCCTGTCCTCTTGCCTCCAGAGGAAAAAAGAGTGTTGAGCATTTCCTAGTCTGTCTGGCAGGCCCCTTTGGGCAGGACCCCGTGAGAAGTGAGGAGAGGAAAAAGCCATGGGTTCCTCCTCCTTCTTCTTTGCCTCAGGCACGTTCTTGGGCATCGGCTTCACGCACTCCACCTCACCAGCTCCTGGGGGAGAAACCCGCTATGATTCCAGCTTCTAGCTTGTCACCTGGTCCCTAGGCAGGGGGACCACCATCTCCTCTTTGTCTCTCCAGCCTACGTGTGGGAGTGGCTCCCTGCTGTTGAAATCACGTGGGTCAACTCACTGTCACTTGTTTGGTTTTTCAGCTCCTCCCCCACCTGGATCACCAATTCCCTGAGAATAAATATTTGAATTGGTTTTGCATTTCTGATTAAACCCTGACCTACCCACCTCTATGCGTGTAACATTTAGTGCCTTGTCATAGTGACAACCCAGAAGAATATTGGGAACATTGCAACTGACCTAGCTACTGCCATGACGTGGAGCTACAATGAACGATTGGGTATTTGCTGTTATGTATTTTTGAGTGAGTAGGAGGCACCGTATTTTGCTGAAAGGATTTGCAAACTGTCATTTTGACCAGACAGTAACCCCTTCTATTTCTATGTAAAGGAATTATTTTGGAAAAAAATAACACACCAGGGTGTTTTTGTTTTGTTTTGTTTTGTTTTTTAGGGTTTTTGTTTGTTTTTTTTGATAGTGTTCCAAGTTACTAAAACATCTATTGAAGAATTTTGTTCCAGGTACATTTCAAATAATAACTTTTATGCAAATCTCTTAAATGTCTAAGCCAGCACAAATACAGAACACCATATCAAATGTTCTCTTAGCATCAACTTTAGAAGATATGAACTAATTTATAAAAACCTCTTCACCTACATTCAAAAAATTAACTAATAGTATAATTTGTGTGTTTGTACAGGGTGCAAAAGAGGATCAAAATCCCTTTTACCCCAGGGCAGTTTGAATATAGGAAAGCTAACTAGACTCCCTCAGGTTGGCTGGGCATTCCCTTGTCATTCAGCCAGGGGTGCTGTTGGGGGAGACAACATTCCTAGCTCTGGTCCCACACTGTGACACAGACAAAGCTGTTTTTCTCCAAACTCTGTTTCCTTTTATTCCTATTTGCATAACTAAAGTATATTTTTAGCTTCCATTGCAGATAGATGAGGTCATGTGTCTGAGTTCTGGCCAACAGAATGTGGAAGGAAGTAATGTATGCCTCCTTCAGTCCTGATTCTTAGAAACTTCCTGATATGTTCTCCACTTGCCTTGGATTTTCTTTCACTTTTGTCAAGGGCAAATAATATAATTAAAGAATCTGAGATGAGTTCCTGAATGACTGTATGGAGCAGAGTGTCTCATGTTTCCCAAAGGCTGATGTGTACTGGACTGTGATGCGTGGGAAGATTTGCTCTTACTCGGATCGTCCGTGAAATGTCAAGGTTAGAATGGCAAGTGTTTACCTTGATTAGTACACAGATAAATTAGTCACTGACAGAACAAAATTTCAGAGATATACTGTTAATCCGAGATCTAAATTTTTCCTTTTGGATTCTTTTTACTACCTCATCCATCTTTTCCTTTCCTTTTCCTTCTTCTGAGTTCCCTGTGTTCGTTTTAATATGGAAAATAGGCTCTGTTGAAATATAAATTAAGCAGGGCATCCTGCCAAAGGCTTGTCTTATGGTGTGCCTTGAGGCTTTGACTTGTATTTTATTTTCCACAGCTAAAGCAAAAAAAAAAACTTTTTGTTGGTCTTTTGAGGGGTGAAACATCAGGAGAAAATAACAGGGATTTGCCCCACCTGCTTGCCAAGCTGGACAAAAGACTGGCTCTGGGTTTATAGCTATTGGGCCTTTTTAAATGGGCCATCAATCTCCTCTCTTCTTTGGCAGGAGGAAAGGCATGAAGGAGCTCTTTATATTAGGACTTAAAAAAAAAAAAAAATCTAGGGTTGGCAAGACCTGAAGACAGAATAGGAAAAAGAAATAGGTTCAGGATATTTGATGATATTGTAAGGCCGGGGGCATGCTGAAGCAAATGGACCAAATGAAGGAGGCAGGGGGTCTCCTCGTAAGTGCTTAGGACCAGTGGATGGACCACAGGACCTATCTCATGCTTATTCCCATGCTTCCCTAGTAGTTGACTAACCATCATGTGAGGTTCCACCTCAGATTTCCCAAGACCTCTCCACATACCTTGTCCTGAAACCAGCCCCCAAATGACAAGGACTTAATTTTCCAAACTCTGATCTAGGAACAGTCACTATCATCTTGAATTTTTATAAGAACCTCAAGAAAAAGGCCTAGGAGCTTATCTGTGTTTGTCTCAGCCTATCCATAGGGATGCCATGACAAGGAATGCCTGGGGACGCTCATCTGGGTCATACAACTTGTGGTGAGCCCAACCCCCCAACCCCCTTCCCCAGTCAGGAACTTTGAACAAACAAGGTTTATTACTCACAATTCCTAGAGGCTACACAGCACACAAGAGCCACTCAGAGAGATGGTGGGGGAAGAGAGAGAGAGAAAGAGAGGGAAAATCTGGGGTTCCCCTATATTGGGACTGAGCGTGGGGGCCTAGGCTTTTACTCTTTATTAGTGATTTTAAAACATAAGAGTGGAAATTCAGGCATGGGTCACCTACCTAGATTTATGCAGGACTTTCCAAGAGGAGAACTTCATGGGTGGGCTGCCTGGCTCTTATCTAGTTGTCTAGCTGGCCACGTGTTTATTTGAGATGGATGTCCTTGAGATGGATGGTTCAGTAATCAAAAATGCCTGTAGTCAGGCACTTGCACTATAGACCTTGGTCTGATCAACGGAAAATCAGAATCAGAGTGTAAGGTAGGTTCACCAATACCACACAGCAAGCCGAGGCTTTATCAAGAATTTACAATCAGGACATCTTTTATAACATGACTTATATATTTGATGTAATTTTCTCATTTTCCAAAACACTTTTCCTCTGTCCCGCAAAGGCAAGAGGAAAGAAATGAACTTTCTCTCTTCCCTTTATTTCTTCCTCCCTCCCTCCCTTCTTTTTTTCTTTCTTTCTTTCTTTCTTTCTTTCTTTCTTTCTTTCTTTCTTTCTTTCTCTTTCTTTCTTCTTTCTTTCTCTTTCTTTCTTTCTTTCCTTTTCTTTTCTTTTCTTTTCTTTTCTTTTCTTTTCTTTCATCTTCTTTCTTTCTCCTCCTTTTTTTCTTCTTTACTCTCCAGTATTTATATCATTGGCAAAAAAAAACCCAGATTGTTATCTTTTTGTCTATGGACTATTTGCAGCTCTCTGACACATCCAGAGACAGTGTCCATTTTCCCTATCCTGGTCCAATAATTCAGCCTCAGAGCTGTTCACTACCACTGAGCGTTACAGCTCCCCTGTCTCTGCCGAGAATGACCGCTCATCACGGTGACCTTCATTCAAATATTCTACAGTAATTTTCTTTTAGTATAGTGAACTGTGACCAAGAAATAAATAATAATGTTTCAATCATCTGAATAACAATTTGGCAGAAGGAAAGCATTTTATCCATTTGTCAAAGGCAAATACACAGGAAAGTCTCTTACATGTAAGCTATTGAGTGAAAAGATACAGAGATGTAGAAATCAGTATTTTTGTTCATGAGTATTGTGGGGTAGTCGAGCACAACAGTCAGGAAAGAATTTTTGAGACTTGTATGGTGCAACTTAATAAGTTTATTTAAGAAGCATGGGGACAGGATCCGTGGGCAGAAAGAGCTGCACTTTTGCTGGTGGCTATATGCTTAGTGCTCTAGGGGGAGGGGACAAGCAGGGAATATTAGATCCTAAACGTCTTCTTCCAATTTCTACTCATAAAACTACCTTTGCAAGATTTCTCTGGTGCTTATAGTTCAGTTTGATATTAATTATCGGTGAGATGTACAGATAGTCAGGACACCCTTTAAGAATGTGGCAACCAGCACATATTTGATCCTTATTGAAACTTTGCAGGCTATAGGTCAGCCTTCTGGGCTAAAGGTGAGCATTTTTCTGCCTCTATCCCTCATCAATGAGGACATGTATATAATAATATAAGACAGTGTATATGCAGTCGCCAGAAGAGAAGAATAAGCAGTAAGGGAGAGATCAAGGTATGATGAGGTGATATGATGTTACATATTATTCTTCCTGAAGGGAGGGCACTGGCAGGTGGTTGGGTTTGGAAGACAGAAGAAGGTTAAGGAAGTACGATTTAGACCTGGAAGAAAAGTATATACAAAAGCACAACTTAAAAATATGTGCAAGGAATGGTATAGAAATTAAGACAGGAAAGCTCACCAGAGTGAGAATCGATTTGAGCAGAGAAGTGGAATAAGTTCTTAAGTGAGGTCAGCAGCTTGGACGATAGGGAATGCTAAATAGGATGGGACAATGGGACTTCATCTGGTGGTTGTGGGGAGCTCTGGGGGTCAAAGTAAGAGACCATGATGAAAGGCGTGTTTAAGAAAGACTGAAAGGTCAAGGGGGTGGAGGTGGATATCAAGACAGAAAAAATTGTTAGGGGTTATTTCAATTTTCCAGGAAGAGGGATTGAATATCTGGAAAAGCAAAAGAAATGCAGTAAGTTAGACAAACAGAAGAAGCTTCACTTGGAGTCAACAGTTGAAGGATTATGTGCGTGGTTCTCAAACTGGAGCGTGCACCAGAATCTTCCACAGTGCTTGTTAAACCACAGGTTTCTGGGTCCCAATCCAGAGATCTTCCTTATGACGGCAAATTACAGGGGTCAAGAAGCCCTCAAGATTCCATAAAAGGCAGGATTATGAATCTAACACTTAATGTCAGGCACCATATTGTAGAGATTTCATTTTCGTGATTAGAGCAAAATGTGCTAAAGTCAAGGGGTGTTATATTCATACTTATTAAATCTCACGTGTCTTTTGAGTATATGTTACCAAATCACATTTCGTTTCCAACACCAGTTGCTGCGCCCACACTCCCTTCCTGAGGTCAGAACAGTGATGTAACAACCACATCACCCAGCAGTGATGTACTACATAGTTTCTGAAATTAACCAACCTGGTAACTCCTTGGTCCATAACACGGGTCTCCCCTCCCACCATGTGCGTGGTGTCCTTCGTCTCCTATTATGCTCTTTGGACCCCTTGTCATACAAATAACACAAATGAACAGCTGCACCCCGCAAACCCAATGGTTACATGTGGGAACAGAGATGGAATGGTGACAATAGAGGTAATAGCCTATAAAGTAGGTTAGTGCTACTGAAATTCTACTTTATTCTATTAACACCAAGGGAAAGGTTAATTATTTCCATCAGTGTGCCCTTAATGGAGAGAATTAATCTCGGAGGCATGGTAAGAAATTTCACCAAAATTCCATGACTGTTTATTCCAAAATAGGAGAGAAGAGTGACTGAATGTATGCTGGAAAGCGTGATGGGAACAATGGAGAGGCTTCCAGATGACCGCTTCCTTGACACGTATGGCTAAGTTTGTAGGTGGTTGGGAAGAAGGTGAAAAAAGAATATATTCCCCCTTCTTTCTCAGTATTGAACCCTCATAAAACAAAAGGTAGTCTTTTGGTTCCCAGATGCTGTTCTCTGAAATTCAAGATATTTGAAATAAAGATATAAACTCCTTTCATCTGTACACAACATGGACCATGTTTAACGTGGGTTATATTTATTTTTTTAAACACTTTTTAAAAACGATTTTTATTTATTTATTAGAAAGAGACAGAGAGCACATGAGGAGCAGAGGAGAGAAGCAGATTCTCCGCTGAGCAGGGAGCCCAATGTGGGGTTTGATCCCAGCACCCTGGGATCAAGACCTGAGCCAAAGGAAGACGCTTAACCGACTGAGCCATCAGATGCCCCTAATGTGGGTTATATTTAAAGATGCCATGTATATTCTTTTTTTTTTTTTTAAGATTTTATTTATTTATTCGACAGAGATAGAGACAGCCAGCGAGAGAGGGAACACAAGCAGGGGGAGTGGGAGAGGAAGAAGCAGGCTCATAGCGGAGGAGCCTGATGTGGGGCTCGATCCCATAACACCGGGATCACGCCCTGAGCCGAAGGCAGACGCTTAACCGCTGTGCCACTCAGGCGCCCCAGATGCCATGTATATTCTAATATTTTGTAGTCATGGGAATATTTGCAATCTTTCTAAATTTTGCACAGCCATGTTTTTACTTTCCTCTTAAAGAAGTCCTTCCTCAGAGCACATAGCATGTGTATAACATCTTAATTTATAATATTGCATCTAATCATATTTCAATATCTGTGAGGAGAGAGAAATGCATTCTTATTGTGATGGGCACTACTGCTTTGCGACTTATAAATCTACTTGCTGATCTATGAAGTTCATGAATGGTAGTTAAAATTCAGGATGACAGTAATTCATCCACCCCTTCATTAATATAAAAATCATGGTTGATCTGCTGCTTGGCTCTGTATCTTTTATAGAAGCATCTAGGGCTCAATTCTTTTGTAAATAGTTGCATAAACTATATATCGGTGCTTTGAACAACAATGAGATATAGGAAATAAAAGAAGCCAAATAATATTTCTATAGCAAAATAAGCTTTTGGTTCCATTATTAGAAATCAAAAGAAAATGTTTTCAGCAAAATTCACTGAAAAATAAATGAAAACCATGAGAATAGAACAAAAAAAAGAGCAAGAACAAAATGCTTGATTCTATTACATAAAAATATTTTAATTACATATTTTTCCTTATTATAAAATTAAGTCATGCATATTTGTAGACAATTTGGAAAAGGGCCAAGAATATAAAGAATAAAATAAAAATCGCCCATTATTCTAAGGATGGTCAGTATTAACATTTTGCTATATTTTCTCTGATCACTTCTTTACACACTAAACCTATGTAGAGTTACATATGCATACTTCAGATATCCTATATTTAAAATAGCCCATGTTCCTTTTAAGAATGTAACATTATATATTATTTTTTCCCACGATACTCAAAGTTCTTTTCAAGCACTGTTATTAGTCATGCTATGACTGTGTGCTTAATTATTTCCTTATTGAAAAGCCTATATTACCAAATTTTGGTGCTACTAATAACGTTGTGCTACACTTACTTCCTATTATTGGATTCTTCCTAAGTTTTTGTCCTCTGATGAGGAGGACAGAAATGTAGGCAGCAAATCATCAGAGCCAGAGCTAAATAGGACTTTCACCGATTTTACAGAAGATGGAGGGGTCAAGAATTTATTCATTCAAGTACTTTTTTTTAATAACTACTCTTTTTAAGGCATGATTCTACTGGGGATACGTCAGTAGACAAAATTTATAAACAACTCTGGCTTCAGGGAGTTTGGGTCCCCGGGTTCTCATTTATTAAGATAGAGGAAAGAAAAGAATAGAACAGTGTTTTGTGTGTTGTGGGTGGGGATGGGGGGTGCAAGCCGGTAGAGCTGTGTAAAATTCTGATCAGGGATGTTGGGTTTGTGGTGCTAGTGATGTATGCAAGTAGAGAGTCACTGAAGGAGATCAGGAAAGGAGTCTGGTCTCTAGACATTGACTCGGGACTCATCAGCATGCAGATGGAGCTAACACCTGGGGTGGGGGGGGATGTAATCACCCAAGGGAAAATGCTGACTGAGAATTACTGACAGTGGAGAACTTGACACCTATGGAACACCAACATTTTCCAAAGAGGTATTTGCAAAACAAGGGAACTCCTAAAATCATACAGCTATGGAGCCAGGGGAAAAGTCTTACCAGAAAAAGGAAATAGACAAGGTTAACCCTTCTGAGAAATCCATCAAAATAAAGACTGACAAGTGCCCATTGCATTTGGAAACATGAAGTTCTTTACCAACACAGATTAGAAATACAACCTACACGGAGACTACATGTCTTCTTTGATCTCTTATCTCCATTGTCCTCCTTCATTTTAGCTGCTCCCCACTCTGGCCACACCTTACAATTATGTTTTGATTTGTTACTGGTCCATTCCTGAAATCATGAAGTCAGACATTACACTCTGCAACCCTAAACATCATTTCTTCCATCGCATGCACCAAATGCTTCCAATGTACAAAGCTACTTGACATTAAGCCTTTCAGTAAATATACTCCCTTTCTTTCTATCCATTAGCCCTTTCCATTCCATAGTCCAACACTCTCCCAAGAATCCTGAACAACTTTGACCTAGGAAAACAGGAACACTTTGGAGACCTTGATCCTGTGACAATGTATCCCTACTTGTGAACCAATGGAAATGTTAGACTCAACATAAAAACATGGTGCATTCTGTTCTTATGAGATCTTTTTTTTTAAACAAGTGAGATGAGTACTAGCAAATCTCCTTAATTACAAAACACATCAGGAGGGATATCTATGGTTCCACAGTGGAAGGTATAACTGAATTTCCATTAAAAATTCTTATCCCTCCTGTGATACCCATTTTAAAAAGCCCACCCACTTCTCTGAAATTGCCACTTACCCAGTAAGTCCACTTAGAAATCTCCTAGAGAGAGATAAGATCTGAATCTATGGAAACAGGAATGGTTGGGCTAGATGGCTGTTGTCATAGTTTGAGTTCCTCCCACACCTTGAGATGAGGGTTCAAGTGTGAGTGGTTTATTTGGGTGTGACACCAGGAAACAACAATTGGGGGAAATGGGTTGAGGGGAGGTGAGACAGAAAGAAAGGCAGCCAATAAATGGTGTGTTATCAAACCAAGTAACCCACTGAGTATCTAGAGCTTAGTCCTACCGGGAAACTGCAGGGGTCAGCGTAGAACATGTGACTCAAAGTTATCCCCACTTCTCCCTCGCCCCCAGGAAGGAGCTGGAGTATTTATATTTGCTAATAATCCTCAGTTTGCAGTGCCCTTTTGTGTGGGGAGGGAGGAGAGGAGGAGAAGAAGAGGAAGGACAGGAAAGACCTCAAGAAGCGGACATCATGCATTGCAATGCAAAGGCAGCCTTTGCTCCAGCCTATCCAATGATGCTCTGACAGCTCCAACATTTTATCACAAGGTAAGGATTCTGTAAAATTGTATGGGCTCCTATTTTGGGAAAGGGTTTTGTTTAAAAATTGTTATTTGAATTTGAAAAGTTCTAGATGAATGATATTCAAATTGTTCCCAGTTATGTTAATCAGCAGACCCCTTTTCTGCTAAATTTCATTCAAATAAACCAATACGGGGACTGTTGGTTTTGTCTAATGATATAACCAGTAGAAAGGGATGGTTGCACATGTGCAGATGGTTAAATAAGACCTAACACGAGAGTTTGACCTTGTTCTCCTCATTTTGTTCTCCTTACTTACCCCTTTAATCAACACAGGCTAGCTTTATTCTAGCATAAAAACTAACCCCCAAATTCCAATAACTTAACATATCAAAGGGTTACTTTTCATTCACACCATGTCCATTATGGCCCCACAAGAATCTCTGCCCCATGTAGTTATTTGAGGATCCAGGCTGACAAGGGGTCCATAATCTTATGGCTGCATCCCATGCAAGAGGTAGCCTCTTCAATCACAGTAGCAAGGCAAGAACCACACATGAGTTTCCTGTGTTTCAACTCAAAGGAGACAAACCGTTTTTGCCCATATTGGCCAGAAACACTCACAATGCAATGGCTAACTGCAAGGTTAAAGGAATGTAAGGGGCAGAGAGAGTATGTGGTGATCATTATGGTTTTTGCCGCACCTCCCAAATAGGAGATACCTTGACAATCATCCACTGCGTGTTTCCAAGTGTGCACTCCGGAATTCTAGTGCTCTCAGCATCCCCTAGGAACTCCTGAGGGGAGAACAGTTATTCTGCACCCCCACCCCGCCCACCGCCCATGTTAACCAGAAAAGCTTTGTCTCCAGTATTTTCTCTATATTGACGTTCCTTATAAGATTTTGTTCGAAGAAACGATTCTGTAGCTTTAAAAAACATGGAATACAGCAAATGTCCAACTTTTTCATTTTTAAGATAAGAAAAATCGAGACCCAGTAATACAGAGTTTTTAAGGTCAGGCAGCTGGTTAGAAGACCTTGAACCAGAAGCTTGCTAGGACACTGTCCACTTTGACATCATGCCCCAATAGACTCCTCGTTGTTGGGAAAACCTTTTCTCTAAGATGTTTTTCAGGAGTATCTGGAAAAACTTAAGCAAGAAGTGATTTGAGTAAAGAAAAATGAAAGAAGAAAAGAAATCAGGAGAGAGAGGCAGATGGGGGGGGGTGTTTTTGGCAAAGTGAAGAAGGGATAAAGTGAGAGAGCCAGAGAGAGGGGCAGAGGAGGTGGGAAGAGGCTGAGAGCCCAAGCGAGAGAGCCACTCAGTCTAGACTCCAGATGTGAATACATGGCTTCAGTGAGTTGCGTACTGGACTCTGCAAATTCTTCTGCCAGATGTCATGGCTGAGCTACAAATCCTTGGACGAGCGACGGAATTGGCTGTTGTTCCGCACAATGCTTTGCTTCTTAGTGTGTGACTGGTCAGTCTGCTGGCTGCTCTAAGGTTGTAACACCAGATAATGACTTTAATCCTAAACTTATCAGTTTGGCTGACCTCAAAGAAATGAAGCATGGTGCTGGGGCCCTCTCGAATGTCCAGAGGCCGGTTGGTAGACTTGGACTGGCAGGTATGGTCACTTTCCCAGATGGGGGTCAATCCAACCCCCAGAAAGGTAAAACTAGGGAGAGACACAGAGTATATAAAATAGAAAGAAGCTAACTGCTTGCTGGCAGCAGGATCTTGGGTCAATTGCCTTATCTTTCTGGGACTCTGTCTCCTCTGAGGGATTTAATTAAATGGTCTCTAGTTTCCATTTGAACGTTGACAATCCATAAACCCATGAAATGGCACCACAAAGAAGGATAAACAAGAAAGCCATGTTCCTTCGAAGCTTATATGCGAGAACATCAAAAAGCAAAACACTCTGCTTTGTTAAATAAACAAGGTAAAAACTTGTATTTGCTCTCTTCAAGTGAGCAACTCTACGATCTGGTGATGAGTTTCACACATGAGGTAAGATGGAACAGCTCTAAGGACAAGAATAGTTCTAGAAAAAGGAAAATACTCAAGGGCCAGCCCCATGAAACAATTGAGAAGTCCACAGAATTTGTGTTTCTAATTCTCCCAATACTGTTCCATTCTTTAAACCAATATTTAGTATCTGCTATATGCCATGGCCTGGGAATTTGATGACAAGGGAGATAGCTTGGTCTTCGCCCTTGTCAGGCCTATGATACAATGGTGGTCACAGGCTTAAGCAAAGCTACAATGCAGTGTAGTAGGGACAACCACAGGAAAAGAGATATAGAGGATGGGGTGGGAGAGGCATGAAGACCAGTCTTAGAAGACCTGAGATCAGTGGGGGAAGTGCATTTTAAACTGAGTCCTGTTAGAAAGGTGAGAAATAGTCAAATAAGTGGAGAAGAACAGTTCTAAGCAACCACTTGAGGCATGTGCAGGAAAGGGAAAGTGATGCACTGTGGCTCTGACACTGTTGCCTGTATGAACATGACCATGCTACTTAACCTTTCTGAGCCTCAACTTTCTCATCTGAAAATGGAACAGTAACAGGTTGCCCAGAAGGTTGGTCTTAGCATTATGTATCATATATATATGATATATATATATATATCATATATATACACACACATATACACACACCATCTCACTTATAAATACATATATACACTTATATATGTACATATCTCACCTACTAAGAGCCTACCACATAAGAGGTGCCCAATAGATGATAGCAAATCATAAATCACAATATTACGGTGCAGGATTTGGAAAGGAAAACATAGGAATCAAAATTTTGCCCAAGTTTGTAAGTTTGGGGGATTGGTTAAATGGTATTGCCATTCACTTATTTAAGGAATATAGGAAGAAAGGCAGATGGAGGGGGGAAGAGTACCAAGATAGTAGATTCAATCCTGGACATACTGAGTTGGTGGGATACTTGTACCAGCAGATGGNATACTTATACCAGCAGATGGAGTGTCCAGTAGGTGCTGAGTAAAGGAGAAAGATCAGGGCTGAGATGTATTTTCAACTTAATAACAATGACACTCCCATTCCACTTTTCATGGTCTCACGTTGTCCTTCTGAAAAACTCCTTTTCTTTGATTCATGAGGCAATGCCCCCCCATAGCTGTCAACTCCCAAATTATTAGCTGATACAGAATTGTATCTTAATAGTGAGAAATTGAAGACCTTAGGAAAACTGAGATTTTTTCAGGACCCTAAGAAACAGAGCACCCGTGGACAGGTTTGGGAAATCTGACAGTCACCTGAGGCTGAACTCTTCAGCCAAGATGGACAGGCTACACGGGCAGCCGTAGGCTCCTAAGCAGAGTTTTCTCAACTCCCGCATTACGTTCTGACAAGAAAATGGTGGTGGGTTAATAGAAGGCTGCAGACATATTTGCTGAAGTGAATCCTTAAGATTTTCCTGACATTTCTTCCTACCCAATAAATCAAATTAGCTACAAAACATCATCAGTGTAGCACATCTGCCCGCCCCTTCTTTTCTGTTTTTAGGTTCAAATTAATATCAGATGAAACAATTAATGCCTTTCAGAGCATTTTCCAGATCAAAAACACACACTAATCACATGACCAAATTGGCATTTAAAGAGAAAAAAACCCCCAACAACTTTATTTAACGCAAAACTTATTGAAAAATTCTAAGGCTGCCAACTGGGCAGGAAAGGAAGGTGAGCTCTCCGAAAAGTCTCCCTGCTCATCAATAGGAGGGACCAGCAGGAGGCTTGGCTGCCTTTCCTACTGGATGTTTCCAATGTGAAGTCCTTGTTTCGTGAGGCTATAAACTGTCCCAGATATTATCTCCTTCCCTCCCACTGAGTATAAAATTCTATCAAGCCTCTACTCTAGAATTAAAATCTCGGCCTAGTAGGGCTCCTTTTCTGCTCTTTCCTATGACCTCATACTTTCTAGAACAGCCATTTCTGGTTTACAATCCACTTTTCATTTAGCCCCTGAGCTCTGTCTTCAGTGCTGGGTAAGCAGAAGCAGGAGGAAGCTCAGACTTAAGGTGAAGTATTTGTTTTTTTTTTTTTTTTGTTTTGCCTTCAAATGGGGTTGGGGATGAAGGATGTGAGACCCTTGGAAGAGTATTTAATTAATAAGTGTTTATTCATCCTAAATCTCGTATGTAACCAGAACTCTAAGCCAATGCCCAGTGTTCACAACGTAACCCTTATATCAAGGATACAGCTGCTATTGTTGCTTGAAAAAAACACAAGATTTTGAGTGGACCATGTATCCTGGTTCTGTGTTTAATACCTGTTTGAAATTGGGCAAGTCCTTATCAGTACTTTGAAATTCAATTATCCCCCCTAAAAAAATGGAGAGCCAGACTTTCTCTCTCTGCTCCCATGTCATTTTATTCATGATTCCATTTCAGAAATTCTCGCCTTTAATTGCAGTGATTGTTTGCATGTCACTTAGATCAGGGACTTGACCTGAGCCACCTCTGTATTCCCAGGATTTAGAACATTGCATGCTGTAGATGTTCCATGAGGTTTTATAAAAAGAATGAAATATATCCCTGCATCACAAAATTATCAAATATATTAAGAACAAACATTACAGTTGCCTGAACAGAAATGTGCACTCGCCTTGTCCTTCAAACCCTCAGAAATATGGGTTATAACAAAATGATGCTCAAAGTACAAGGAAGGAAATCCTCATGGTGTTAAAATAAATAAGGAAGTCAAAGCCAGAATTTCTAGTGTGGCTAATACTAAGGAGGCCTAAGGCTCACTGGATGATTGTACACACCAAACTGTTAGCTGAAAGGGTTATAACTCCCATGTTGGAGAAGGAGATGTGTGCTATTTAGAAAAAAGAAAAAATATCCGGAGAATTTACCATCCACTAACCCTTGCGTAAAAACCATAGAAGAATGAGTATCAGCAGGAGAGGAATCCAACCCAAAGGAAGAAGCAAAAGTTCAAGAATCAAAAGTCATCACAAAGGCCATTGAGCTAAAAAACTGATGAGTAAATGTAAGGAAGCATTGGTTCTAAACAGCCAGAATAATTCAAATAAGTGATTTTAGTGGGGTTTGTGAACAAGGTGGAAATAAAACACAAAATTATAGTAACAAAACGGGAAATGCAAAATTTAAAGCATTTAATGTCCTTAGTTTTGTGGGACTACAGTGTAGAAATTGTTAAACTCTCGACATAGTTGAATTAAGATTGCCATGAGAAAATATAAATAAAATGAATAAATGTATAAATTCTAATCCAGTATAAAAAGAAAAAAAGAAAAGAAGGAAGAAAGGAAGGAAGGAAAGAATTAAATTTCTATCAATTCAATTAAGTCAGGAAAGGAGAAGACTATATAGCAAAGAAAAAAACAGTTGCAGGAAATAAAAGATTCCAAATATATTAGTAATCTCAATAAAAGGAAATAGATTTAAATTGCTTCTTATTTTTTTGTTGGTGACCAAAATACAGACTTGAATCCAGCTACATGCTGTTTAAGAGATACCTAAAATGTAAGCACACAAAAGGTTTGAAGGTTAAAGGGTGAAAAATACATCTGAGAAGATATTATTAAAAATAAAGCTTGTTTAGCCACCTTAATAGCAGATTAGAGCAAACTCCAAGTAAAAGTTATTAAGGACAAAGAAAATTATAATGATAGAAGGAAATGTTTGCAAGATTTACATAGCAATGCTAAATTCTTTTGGTATGGGACAGCTTAATTTTTGTTCCATAATCATATATTATATAAATATATAGATAGAACTGCAATAAAAAACTGAAAAATGAAAAGTTAAAAATGTGACCAAACTCACAAATAAAACTGAAACTCTTAGGAAAACATAAAAGAAATTCAAAACACACAAGATTTGAAAAAAATAACACACTAGATCTAATGGATGTATATTGAGCACTGAAATCAACAATTAAAAACTACACTCTTATCCACCACCTATTCAACATTTTTTTTTATTGATCATCTACTAGGTCACAAACAAACAAACAAACAAACAAAAAAAAAATATATATATATATATTTATGAGACCATGCTTTCTGATTTTAAAGCAGGAAACTGACATTTAGTTATACAAGAGAGCCACAAATTTCCAACTTTGAAAATTTGGAAATTCACCTGTAAATAATCCTGGGGTCAAAGAAGTGATAATAGAACTTGCAAAGTATTTCCTACTGAACAATGAAATACCACATAGCAGAACTTTGGGATGTTGGTAAAATACTATTGACATGTAAATTTATGGCTGACCTGTATAGATTTATGTAAATGAGTCCCAGTGCCCTCTGGTTCCCTGATGGAGCCACAGCAGGGGATCAGGCTGAGTTTGGAAATTGATATTAGGGGATTTGTTCTCTTGGCATATAGCCCAAGAGGTAGGCTGGCCTTGTCCCGGAACAGTTTACCGCTCTTCTCAAAGGACGGGACTCTGCCTCGCTCTCTGGGCTTCTGGGTTCCAGTAAGCACTCCCTCCCCTCCTCTCTCTGGGCCTGGAGGTTAACTACCCAGCTGCTACCAGCCCTGGGTTACTTTGCTGTCTCTTGCGGTTCCCTCTACCCACATCTTTGTAAACAGTCCTGTTGTAAATAAACCCTCCTCAAATTATACTGTTTGGAGAGTGCCATCTGTTTCCTGTTGGGACCACGACTGAATCAGTGATACAGATTTAATTTAAAAGATCTGCATGCTCTTGGAGAAGGGGGGGGAGTAGAGGAAGGGCAGAAATGGCATTGCTTTTCTGGTAGAACTATGATCTGGACACTGGGGCTGGCTGGGGCTGGTGGAGGCATAGTCACTGCCCTTCCTTTCCTCTGGGCACACTTATGGAATCTTCAGAAACTCCATGTCCCTGGAGATCTCCCCTGTAGCTTCCTTGGCCTGGCACCTCTCTCGCTGGCCATCCTTTGGGCACCATTGACTCGTCCCTCAAGGGCTGTGCTTTTGGGGGAGCAGGTGGGCAAGGGCCCTGTTCTTCAGGTGAATAGTAAGAACAGAGAGGGCAAATGTAATTGGATGGGTGAAGAGCTAGCATTTCAACTGACTGTGTAAGATTTTATTTCTAGAGTTTAAAACAAATCTTTCTCAATGTCACAAAATATTAGCATTAGTTTTCACGTGTGTTGAATGTGGATGAGTACGGGGAGGTCATGTTATTTTCTGTGTGCCTGAAAATATTTTTTTTAAAGATTTTATTTATTTATTTTTGAGAGAGAGAGAGAGAGAGAGAGAGCGCACGCGCACAAATGGGGAGGAGAAGCAGACTCCCCACTGAGCAGGGAGCCCGAAGCAGGGCTCCATCCCAGGACCCTGGGATCATGACCTGAGCCGAAGGCAGATGCTTAACCGACTGAGCCACCCAGATGCCCTGAAAATATTTAATATTTAGGAAAATAACAATGTTTAAAAAGACTAAGGTGACAGGTACGTCAGCGTCCCTCACACAGGAACTGGCCCAGAGGGATTTAGCAGATTTCTGTGTCATGCTATCCACACCCCATCCCCCCTCCACGGGCACCCCATGTGATTTCACGTTGCCAAATGAGAGCCCTCCTAGTTCTTTGGGTTAAAGGTCAGGTTGGGAAGGGAGGAGAGGAAGATGAGAAAGGGTTATAGGATTTCCTAAAGAGTCTGAGCTCCAGATTTGGGCCCTCTCCAATCCCGTAAGCAGGTCCCCGGCTGTGGCAGCTTCTTTTCTCTGATTTCTTTGCCCTTAATCGGATCATCTTCACCCCAGCAGCCACTGCTTCTCTTTGGGGAAACTTCAGCTCCTCTTTATTTCCTTATCTCTGCAAAACCACATTCTACTTCTCTGTAATGTAGGAAATCTGCAAGCAGTGGGAGGTATAAGGTTTGCCTTGTGGCCCCTGTAACAGGACACAGAAGGTTCATTGCAAATGTTTGAAGGTTGAGTAAAAGGCCCCTGTCAGGATTTAAACAAGAGCCTGGTAGCACTTTCTATAATTAGTTCCAAAATTCTTCGGCATTAAAGAGATTGTCATGAACTTGAATCATACCTTTAAACTTGGCCTGTACCATCAGCAAACTCCAACACTTTCCTTTAATTATCAGTCAGGATATGTTTATTTGTATGTATTTGTGTAAGATTATATGGCATATAGAAGAATAGGATGTTCAAGCCCAATCTTTCAATTTAGAGACAAAGACATTGAAGTCTTACAGTTTGTTAGTGGCAGGCCAGATCTTAAGTCAGGTTATTCTCTGACCGTAGGTCCAGTGCTTTTTCCAATTGTTGGATAAGATATGTGGATATCTGTATAAGCATATAAGGATTTTCTCAATTAATAAGTATAGTACTCTTTTAAATGAAACATAAGAAATGAGAAACCACTGACCCAAGTTATACAAACATTTTCTATTAACGTACTACTTTACCAAAAATTGTAAAGGACCTATTACACACAAGACATTAGTGTCCATATGGGTCATATGACTCTTGAAAGAAGCCAGGGTCCATTTGCCGAAACTATATAGGCTTAAATAACAGAAGAAGTTATTTTAGAGACTGCCTATAAATTTAATACATTTATTTTTATGAGCATATCATATCATTCTCCCACTCTTTCAGAGAGTAATGTGGGTTCAACATCTTGGTGCCCTGATGCTATCCAGGATACTTTCCAGTTCATTTTCTAATAGTAAATGTTTCAGGAGTTATCACTGGCTTCTACGATCCTTCCTCTAAACTGGCCAAATACTTTCCTGCATCCAAGTTTGGGATTCATTAGAAACCAGTCCTGTCCAGTCTGCCCTTTGTTACCAAATGCATCAGAAGAAAGATGGTACCTGACTGCAGTGTGCTGATCATTACAGATAGAAGCAATGTTTTTAATCAGCCACCATTCCTTCCTACTGAGGTACTAAAGCAAGGAGGAAAAGCCAATGTGCATCCTAGAGGGTCCTGGACAAATCTGAGGCTAGCGATGGACAAATTTATGTGTTAAGAGCATCAAGGAGAATCCAAAGCTGAAGAAGGGGAAAGATGGCAAATAAGAAACAGGTCTTTCTTTTGGCTGTGGGAGGAAACTCATTTACTACTTGCCTTCAAAACTCTCCCATAGCAAGTGGCTTCTATTTGGAAACACTTTTACTTTTCAAGGCACTTGCCAGCATATTATTGCCATCTGGTCCTCTAGAAATCATATAGCATTGGCCAAGAAATTGAGGCTTGCCAAAGGCATGTAAGTCTCAAAGATAGAGCCAGAATCTAACTCAAAAGCTCATAGAACAAGACAGGTAGAAGGTTAGAAGGTCTAAAGAAGGGAAGTGAGAGCAGAAACTGGAGTCGTCCTACTCTTGGTAGAAGGCTGTTTGCGTGGAGTTGTAGTATCCCAGTTTTGGTCTAGGCTCTGGCCTTGGGCAGATCTGAGGAACAGATGCAGTTGATTTTGCAAAGCAATTCTAAAGATTTTTGAAAATTATTGAGATATACTAATGGTTACCTAAAGTAGTCATGAGAAGTGGTACAATTTGGTCCTGATGATGACTCAAAAAATACTCAAGTGCATTGCCCCATTGATTAACCAACTGGAGCTGGTTTTTGAAGTGGCTCTAATGAAATGCGCTTTTCAGGCATTGGCGCTTCTCAAGAGACTGGCCAGTCTCACGGAACTTTCTCGACTTCGAATCCCCAAGGTCAAGCCATACTCTCGGACATGCTGACTTTCCTCTATTCCTATTTTCGTATTTCCCATACTTCCTTTAGCCTTGGCATCCTGGTCCCAGCTGTGGTGATTAATACCCTGTGAGCCATGGTCAATGGCCCAGTGAACCATTTCCTGCCCAGATGATGGACTCTAAAGTACCCCTCCTCCTCGGAACCTTTGGTCATGACACTAACATATCCCTGTCTAACCAGGCTCTGGATTAGGTACTTTTCACTTTAATCCTATAACAGTTGTTTGAATTGCCTGTTAGTAAGCTATTTTGCATATGAGGAAAAAGAGGCTCAGATTGGTTGGTAACTTGTCCTCTGTCACACATGGGAGGGCTGGCCCCACAGAAATTATATCATTGCAGTTTGCTCACATAAACATAATTTCATCATAAAACAACCATCTCACACCCCCAAGTAACAAGTGCTTTAAGTTTGGGCAAAATTATAATGGCGGGAACGTAGAGTTCTCCTGCATCTTCAAGTTAGAATGAACACACAATGACAGTTATAGAGAGGAATTAGTCCCAGAAGCCTCACCAACAACTCTTCCTTTCATTTCCTTGCCGACTTCAACCTTCTTTTCTACTGAGTTCCTGGGTTTGGTGCCCTCTTACTCCCCTTGTCTTGTATTCAGATCAGTACGATCTGGGCATTGGGGTTTTACTTCAGTTATAATCAATTTCTCCCTGCCTCGAGAGGCTTTTGTGTTTCCCTGAGTAAAATTTTACTAAGGCTTTTGAGATAACTTAATGTAACCTGCATATTTTGGGGTTCTCTAAAGGTTTTTAGATATTTGACAGTCTAAAGAATATTGGCCTACATCCCTGTTCCGTGTGGAGTACCCAGCAGCTTATCTACTTTTGCTGAGGATTTCTTGAGGAATGATATTTCTCCCACTCACATGGCCTTACAGCCTGCTTCTGTTCTCAGTCTCCACACTTGGTTTCCAAAACATGCTCTTCCTTTCAACATTCTCTCTTATCATCGGAAAAAGCCATGGTGTCTTCAATTTCCACAGTAACACTGGCCTAAAGATAAGGTACAGCAGATACTACTGATGGCCCGAGGCTAATACTGCTGTTACATTACAGAACAATCAAGAAAGCTACTTGTCCTTTATAATCCTTGGCCAATCTCACATTCTTGCCTCTCAGGAATGTTCTCTATTATACTCATCTTCCTGGATTCAGCGTCCCACCATGATGCTGGATTCTTCCTTCCCTCGATGAGTCCCTACTCTCTCCTCTCTATTTTTCTGTTGGTGACTTTCCCACAACCACAATATCCCCTTAGAGTAACATAAAGAGCCCTTGTGCTCGGTCCTTACAGAACTCAGAAACACTTTTCAACTATCATGATATTGTTTGTCAGATGACCTAGGTAACTAAGACATAAATATTCAAATAAATAGATATCATATTACTGTAAAATGAATTCTTTTACCAAAAAGAAGAAATTATATGTTATGAATAATCAACTCTCTGATAAAGAGAATTCCCAAATGCAATGTATTTGGGTTAACATTTTTTTTTAATTTTAGAGTATGACTAGAGTACTATTTCCACTCAAATGATTGACTAGAATCTGCTTATTTTTGCAAAGCTTAGGAGTATTTCAGTATCATATAGGACTTCCGATTTATGTATGTTGGGTTTTGCATTAGAAGAGGACAAAAAAGTGTTAACTAAGAAATATCTTTAGATGCTAAAGCTCTGATAGCAGAAAATACAAAAAGCAACAGATAAATTTGTGGGTTGAAATATGTATGCAAATGTCCCCCAAAGACAATCAGCATACAAATGAATAATTGCATCTCCAGATAGTCGAATAGACAGACAAAATGACACACGGGCACAGATGTTGCCTTCACATCGATCGCTAAGTCCATGGAGCAGTTGCCCTGGGCTTTAGTCCCAGTAACTGACCTTAGAATTGCAGAGAATATGGACACTGCCTGGGGAAGAGTGGTTGATTCTGTATAATGAATTCTCAGGCTGAGAAGTATGTGACAAAGACTTCCCCACACTGTACAACAAGGCCACCCATGGGCTTTAGCAGACTTCATTCTATTTGAAGTTTCTTTTGAAAAATAAAGCCCTGATACCACATTTGAAATGTAACAGGGCCAAGCTTTACATGGGTTTTTTTTTTCCCTATCCAAATGAAGCCCCTGCCCAGTTTAAATTTCTCCTTCTACATTTATTTTTATTATATTGTATTGCTTCAAATCATTTCAAAATGTTTTTAATGCAATATATCTTAGAAAAAATAGTTCTGAATTCATAAGCAATCCCTATGGCATGTCCTTGGCATCGGCTGTAAAATTCCAAAGTACCTAATTTATTTGATTGATTGATTTTTCAATGTTTTAAAGGGTACCAAGCCCAACAGCGTATAATTTTTCTCTTACTAAATGGAATATGAATAAATAAAAGATAATTGCATTTTTTTTATTCAGCCTGTTATCTTGTGAAGTTCTTTTTTCTTCATTCCTATAGCTCTGAAGTGAATGAGAAAGATTCTTTCTCTTTTTATAGCAATAACAGCTCCCCCTGCCATGCCTCAACAAGTTTCATACAGAGGCCCAGGCCATAATTCTCCTGGTATGTTATGTCAACCAAGATGCTGCCAATGGCCTATGATGCCAGCAAACACAACAAACTAGGGAGGGACTGGGGCATGCACGGACCTTTCCTGTTTGGTGGGAAGAAAAGCCGCCTTCTACATTTTTTTCTAGTTGAAAGATCCATCTCCATTCTCTTAGAGTTTGCTGACCGAAGCACACTGCAAAGAGATTAGGTTTTATTTTCCCAAGGAAGCAGGTGGGTACAGCCTATAACTTAGATAACAGCCTATATAGCATGACCTTGAAGAAGCAACTCTTTTCTTATCTCCTCTTCTCTCGCTTGCATCCGGCTTTAACTTGGTTAACATTATGGGGTTGGGCAAAAGAATGGCAATCCTTACCTTGCTGACCACAGCAACTGCTCTTTGTAAACCCAGCAGAAGAGCACCAGGTGGTTATGAAGGGGCCAGGAGGCAGAAGGACAGGAGAGACTATTGCTCTAAGCCCGCTTCACTAACACTAACGTCTCCACAGTCAACCGCTTACCACGCACAAAGCTGTCCCTTCCACAGCTCTGGAAATCCATTACCTTAGGAGAAATTTGGACAAAGTTGAATTTAAGAGCACTTTCTAGAGATGATAATGAATTCTTTCATCTTCGAAAACTAGGAAGAACTTCAACCAATTATTTGAAATTTTTATTGTGTTAGTCTGTTTTTTTTGGAGGGGAATGATAATGGCATAAGCAAAGTAATTCTCTCTGAAAATCCATTTCAGGTTTCATATCTGATTATAAGTACCCTTTTAAATTTGGTTTGTCACACAGGCAAAATCAAACCAAAATGTGAATTTTTCATTCCAAGAATAATAAATTGGTTTGTTTTCATTTCTCTAAGCTTAATAGAAAAGCACACTAGGGTGAGGTTAAGGGAAATGATCCTGTTATTTGTTTTTGCCATAGGCCTTTGTAAGGTTCCAGAAGGAAAATTAATCAATTATGGAGTATAGACTGATCACCGACACTGTGCAACATTAGACCAGCAGCCTCCAATGTAATCTTCAGGACTCTCAAGTTTTCTTCAAAATTAATCTTCAAGGCTCAGCACCTCCCATGGGATCGTTATGTGGACCAGCCAGTGACCTCCAGATGTGTAACAAGACTGTATTTACGCGGCCTTCTCAAAGTACATTGCATCACAACTAGGGGGAAATACAGCTGCAAGAGGGTTTAGCAGTGTAAGTTTTGGCCCAACGCTGGAAGCCAGAAGCACTTTGTCAGCGGTCATATCAAAACAGCAAACGCAGAATATCTGAGAAAGTGTCTGGCTAACATGTTTATGTAGTGAGCTGGGCATAGAGTGTGGACAACCTCCTACATTAAAGAACCACCTGGAGTGTGCTCATCGTCCCCAGACATTTATAAGTATCAACACAATGAAGCCTTTTTTTTCAAAGTGCCATTCTGAATTTCACCAGAAATCATTTTTTTTAAGTGGTTCCCTCCACCACACACACACTTTATGTACTGGAGTGAATGAATAGATTTTTTTAGGGCAATTTCTAGTGTTGGGGTTAAAGACTTGTTGAGGAAAGATACTTTGTCGTTAGAGTTTATGGTTTGTACCTGAAATAACTGTGCAGCTCATTCTGTTTTGTCTCTGTATTTCAGAGTCAGGCACCACCAGACTGGAGAATAGGATCCAGGGCATTGATGGTGTCCTAAAAGCAGTAAGGCAGGAATCCCTTACGTTGACCCATTATGAAAGGATGACCCAACGTCATAAATGTCAAGGAGCAAAAACAATGAAACAAATGTGGGAACTTGGCATAGAGGCACAATGCAAAGGAGCTTGGCACCAATAATTACTACTTTACCCTGCAAATACTTCACTGATCAATCAATTCAACCTTAGCATTCTCACCAATACCCCTGAGCCTGAGAGATTCATTCTGAGAAGGTATTCTTACCTGTGACTTCCATCCTCTTCCTACGAAGTAGTGGCAACTGCTGCTGGGGAGAAAGGGATGATGTGGGAAAGGTCCAAAGAGACTGCAAGAAGGATGTCAAGGCTCCAGGGCCTTACAGCAGTTGGGGAGGATTTCCCAGATGCTGAGAATATCCTTCTCATGGGAATGGGACACCCTCCCGGTAGATGGGATGAACTCTGGCATCAGATAAATTACCTCAGAGGATTTATTCACATTACATAATTTCATATACAAATTTTGTTCCATAAAAAATCTTCCCAAGAATACAAATTTAATATATCAAGCATGAAAAGGAAAAGAGATTCCAGGCCTACACAAACAAATGAGGGACAAAAATAATATCATTAAAGAACTACCAAATAAATTAGAAATGGCAAGAACCATGGTGTACACAATTGACAATTACAAAGAGAAAGATCTGAGGTAAGTACAGTGAAGGCTCA
This sequence comes from Ailuropoda melanoleuca, assembly GCF_002007445.2. Lineage (NCBI taxonomy): Eukaryota > Metazoa > Chordata > Mammalia > Carnivora > Ursidae > Ailuropoda > Ailuropoda melanoleuca. The sequence goes on along the minus strand of NC_048222.1, from coordinate 8,023,894 downwards.
TGAAAAATGTAGAAACTAAGGCCGGAGAGAAAAGCTAATAGAAATGGAAGACAGAGAAGAATGATCCTATGTGGAGTAATTGGGCATCTATGAATTTAAAAACTCAGCAAATTGAGAAGAAAAAGCATTCAAAGGTATTAAGAGATTTATTTTGGAAAAAAAATTTCTAAATTTCTGAATTTGCAATAAGTCAAGACATATCTTGCTGTATTGGACTTCAAGGAAAAATAAAGAACTCCTCTGCAATCCTGACAGAAAAAGTGAGTGACCACCAAGAAGGAAGAACAGACTTCTCTTCAACAATATTCAGTGATGGAAGTCAGATATTTTTCAACAAAGTTCTGGATGAAAGAAATTGTGACAAAGAAAATGAAGTTCCCGAATGATGTAATTCAGATCTAAAGGCAAAAAGCAGAGTTCAAAAATGTGAAAGAAATTCATAGATTACCGCTACACCCCCCAGTCCTGATGTGCCCATTATAACTGAAAAACAACAAAACAGAGCCAAACCCACCCATAGGAGGACAAAATCTAAACAAATGGTGAAATTACTGAAAAGAAAGAATTGAAGAAGATAGGATGTAGAGAGCGTGTGTATGGAATCTTCTTTAATATAGAATTAAGACTAAAAAATTTGCAGTTTATTGTTACAAAATTGGATGTAAACAAAAGAAACTTTGAGAATATGAAACAAATACTTAACAAAATCAGGAGGAGAAATAGGGGGCAGATGGAGACAGTGGCATGAGTGTTAGTGTTCTCATCTTTCCTTGCTGGGAGTCAGTCTGCACTGTGTCCAGGGAAAACATGCCCCAAAACAATACTGATACTTGTTTCTCACAGTTTTTCATAATTATTTCCTTAATCTTAAAATGATCTTTTACAAAATGATACAGGGATCTGTTACATAGAATAACAGAGCAGAGTTTCAGCTTCGCTTTTGTCTTCCCTCGATTTTCCTTCTATAATTAAATTCAAGGAAAATTCAATGTAATACTTACTGTGACTAAATAGCATAATAATATGTTGCTATCTGTCCCTTTGTTTCATCAGGTAGGATTTACCTAGAGTAAAATTCACCTTTTTCTAGAGAAACATTCCGTGGGTTTTAACGAATGTCATGTAACCACTACCATAATCAAGAATTTTATAAATATTTCTCTCATGACTAAAATTTCTCTCAGGTCCCTCTGTGGTCATTCCTTGCTCAAATCCCCTCCCTCTCCTTCAGCAAATACCTCTGGCCAACTATTGATGAATTTCTAGTCTCTACAGTTTTGCCTTTTCCTGGATGTCATATAAAAGGAATCATATGGTACATTTGAATCTTTTATTTAACATAAGGCCTTTAAGATTAATCCAAGTTGTTATTATGTGCATTTGTTCCTTTTTTAATTGGCACATATTATCCTATTGTAGGGATATACCACCTTTTGAGGGACATTTGGGTGGTTTCCATTTTTTTAAATAAGTCTGGACATTAACATACAGGTTTTTTGGTAATATTTATTTCCATTTCTCTTGGATAAATACTTAAAAAAGCTTTTTTCTTGGTCAGATGGTAAGTGCATACTATTGAACTTTATGAGAAACTGCCACACTCTTCCCCAAAGTAGTTGCACCGTTTTGTATTATAACCAGCAACATCTGAGAATTCCAGTCGCTCTGCACCCTTGTCAACACTTACTATTGCTAGTTTTTTAAAGACATTTTTGTAGGTGTTTAGGTGCTAGTAAAGGAAAATTGAATTTTACAGTGCAACATCCTAATGAACATGTATCACTTAGAAACTAAAACCAATAGCAAAAATATTGGGAGAAGGAACACCTGGGTGGCTCAGTCGCTTAACTGCTTCGGCTCAGGTCATGACCCCAGGATCCTGGGATCGAGACCCGCATTGGGCTCCTTGCTCAGCAGGGAGCCTGCTTCTCTCTCTGCTGCTACTCCTGCTTGTGCTCTCTCTCTCTCTTTCTCTATGACAAGTAAATAAATAAGATCTTTTAAAAAAATATTGGAGGGGGGCGCCTGGGTGGCACAGCGGTTAAGCATCTGCCTTCGGCTCAGGGCGTGATCCCGGCGTTATGGGATCGAGCCCCACATCAGGCTCCTCTGCTATGAGCCTGCTTCTTTCTCTCCCACTCCCCCTGCTTGTGTTCCCTCTCTCGCTGGCTGTCTCTATCTCTGTCAAATAAATAAATAAAATCTTTAAAAAAATAAAGAAAAACAAAGATGAATAAGTCACAGTCTTTGCTTTCAAGGGATACGCAGTATCTGCTATGGGTGGTTATAGTAAAATGTTGGCGGCTTTGGGTTTAGTAGAATCCTAGTTGAGCATAAGGTAAAATAAAAATAATCCACTTTGAGGGTTTATGTGTGGTACTAAACTAGTTCCACTCAGGGTTATCATATTATATTATTTAAATAAGAGGCAAACCTCTATGCCCCAGAATACACGCCTTGTTATGTCCCCATTATATCTCTTTCTACCGGATGAAATCCTGCCAACAGAGTCTCTGAAAAGTAGAACAAAGGACAAGGTGTTGAGTCAAGGAACCCAAGTCATAACTTATTTATATAAAAGGCATTTAGCTGAAAAAATAACATTTAAGATGCTTTTCCCTCCAAGATTCTTGATGTCACTCTGGTTAACACTGCTTCGTTGACCCTATTAGTTAGCTCTGCCAGCCTGTCTTGGGCCATTATTTTTGCCTGAAGCCAAGAAGTAGAACTTTAAAGGTGTTATGCATGCGAAAGGGTGTACCCAGACTCTGAAAACACTTAATACAGTTTTTTTACATTCTGACCAAGACACTGAAATGAAGCTTTTAACTGACTTTCTTCTCCCATCTTTACACTATAGAGAAGTACATAACACCTACGTGATGAGATGTCATTATCCCTATTATAGAACTGGTGAAAATGAGACCCAGACGCACATATACATAGACATATATTTCTAGCGATAGATGTGCATATGCCTATTTCTTTTTTAAAAAAATTTTTTTATTATGTTATGTTAGTCACCATACAGTACATCACTAGTTTTTGATGTAGTGTTCCATGATTCATTGTTTGCGTATAACACTCAGTGCTCCATGCAATATGTGCCCTCCTTAATACCCATCACTGGCCTAGCCCATCCTCCACCCTCCTCTCCTCTGAAACCTTCAGTTTGTTTCCCAGAGTCCATAGTCTCTTGTGGTTCATTCCCCCTTCTGTTTACCCCCCTTCATTCTTCCCTTCCTTCTCCTACCGATCTCCCTGCTATTCTTTATGTTCCATAAATGAGTGAAACCATATGATAATTGTCTTTCTCTGCTTGACTTATTTCACTTAGCATAATCTCCTCCAGTCCCGTCCATGTTGCTGCAAATGTTGGGTAATCATTCTTTCTGATGGCTGAGTAATATTCTATTGTATATGTGGACCTCATCTTCTTTATCCATTTGTCTGTTGAAGGGCATCTCAGCTCCTTCCACGGTTTAGCTAATGTGGACGATGCTGCTATGAACATTGGGGTGCATATGGCCCTTCTCTTCACTACGTCTGTATCTTTGGGGTAAATATCCAGCAGTGCAATTGCTGGGTCATAGGGTAGCTCAATTTTTAACTTTTTAAGGGACCTCCATACTGTTTTTCAAAGTGGCTGTACCAACTTGCATTCCCACCGACAGTGTAAGAGGGATCCCCTTTCTCCACATCCTCTCCAACATTTGTTTTTTCCTGCCTTGTCCATTTTTGCCATTCTAACTGGTGTAAGGGGTATCTCAGTGTGGTTTTGATTTGAATTTCCCTGATGGCTAATGATTTTGAACATTTTCTCATGTGTCTGTTAGCCGTTTGTATGTCTTCATTGGAAAAGTGTCTGTTCATATCTTCTGCCCATTTTTTGATTTGATTATTTGTTTCTCATGTATTGAGTTTGAGAAGTTCTTTGTAGATCTTGGATACCAGCCTTTTATCTGTAGTTTCATTTGCAAATATCTTCTCCCATTCTGTGGGTTGCCTCTTTGTTTTGATAACTGTTTCCTTTGCTGTGCAGAAACATTTTATCTTGATGAAGTCCCAAAAGTTCATTTTTTCTTTTGTTTCTTTTGCCTTTGGAGACGTGTCATGAAAGAGGTTGCTGTGGCTGATGTCGAAGATGTTACAGCCTATGTTCTTCTCTATGATTTTGATGGATTCCTGTCTCACATCGAGGTCTTTCATCCATTTGGAGTTTATCTTTGTGTATGGTGTGAGAGAGTGGTCAAGTTTCATTCTTTTGCATGTAGCTGTCCAATTTTCCCAGCGCCATTTATTGAAGAGATTGTCTTTTTTCCACTGGTTGTTTTTTCCTTGCATATGCCTTTTCTAACGATACTTATCTATACACGAGGCATCTCTATCACTGGGATACAAATCTTTTACTAGGGTATGAAATTTGCTTTAAACTCCCAGATATATATATTTTTGACCAAAACAGTTTCTATCATGACAGATGGTCTATCCACCATGGTACATTTAATAATCCAAGGCTTGCATGATACAGTAGATTATTTTATTCTCCATTCACTCGAGATAGCATTTCATCACGGTGCTCTCCCCACAGACTTGGAACAGATTGAGACTGAAAAGGAGTGGCACAGAATACCCCAGAAGTCCATAATCAGATAGCCAGGACTCCAGAGATGTGGCTCGGGCAGAATTCCACTTAATGACACTCAAGTTATCATCACGGACTATACATTTTTTCTGAGGGGCTACACTCAAACAGCAGGGAGGCAGCTTACGAAGATCCGCCTTTTGGCAAATTGTATAAAGGCCTTTCACCAGAAGGTTTGGAAAACAGCAAGAGCAGCAGTGAGCAAGACGGTCACATTTCTGAACTTAATTTGAGTTATTATTACAGTAAAATAAAATTTGCTAAATGAACATTTAATGGTATTGGGGCGAGGAAAAGAAGCAAAGCTTTCATCAGCAGAATCTGGGACAGCTGCAGCCCCTCACAAGAATATCCCCTGTGAATTGTCAGGCTTCTGTAACATGTGACCTTGTGCTATTTATAAAAAGAGTATTCCTCTAAGAGCCAAGATCTAAGGCATAAAACACAATTGAAGTATCATAGAGTTTGGAGAGAGTATAATGAACCTCGGAAGTTAGAAAACGATAGCAATTCTGTTGGACGAGATGGAAGTTTTCCCCAAAAAATTAATCTCAGCCTTCCCTTCGATGTAAATAGTATGCATTAATTTGGGGAATTTGCCTTTACATTTGATTTTTTTCTTCTCCTCTTATTTACTGGGTGCTAGATGTGTCTGAGGGGGATCATGGGGACATATTAAAAGAAAAAAAATTATAGCACGTATAATAATTGACACCTGCTGTTTTTTCACCGGGCACTGCAAACAGCATCTCGTCATTCTCGTGAGCATTAAGCTGATTGGGGCAAGGATCTGAAACATGGAGATGTACGTAATTGGTAGAGCTGGGACACGTTCTCTAGCCGTCTGATTCCACGGCATGTGTTTTCAGTCATTGTGGTCCTAATTTAAAACCAGGAGACAACCTGTCATCATAAACTTTATGTTTAGTTGTCTTTTGAAAAATAACTAAAGGGTCAAAAAATGAGTTTGGTGGTTGCTTTCCAAGTTAATCTAAAAAGCAACTGGTCATACCTAGTACTTTTCTAGGCATGGTGGCGAGTAAAGACGTAATGTACAGTAGGGCTCCAAGGTGTTTGTGGGCTCTCAGGGGGAGACATTATTGACCACGATGAGACTTGCATAATACAAGGAATAATAACTAACAGTTAAGGAGCATTTTTTGCACGGTACACTCGCTCCCCTATGCTCTATATGTGCTAAATCTTAGGTGTGCTCAGAGGTAGGTAAGAATAAGGTCTCGTTCTTCCCGATCCTCATTTTACAGGAATGTAGGAATGCTTCTAAACACAGAATCTGGGGCGCCTGGGTGGCTCAGTCAGTTAAGCGTCTGCCTTCGGCTCAGGTCATGATCTCAGGGTCCTGGGATCGAGTCCCACATAGGGCTCCCTGCTCAGTTGGCAGCCTGCTTCTCCCTCTCCTTCTGCTGCTCCCCCTGCTTGTGCTCTCTTTCTCAAATAAATAAATAAAATCATTAAACACAGAATCTGGACTCATACCCCATAGGGTCCCCTAGAGTCTGGGATCACCACACCTCCCTATTGCCTTAGAATAATGATTTGACTCAACTTTCTATCCAAAGGTGTTAATTCTAGCTTTCATTAAAAAAAAAGAAAATTACTACCAATATGTGGCTGCTTTGAACCTGACTGAGGGGAAGGCAAACAGCTCAGAAAAGGGCGTATTCTCTCATTTCCTTAAAACATCAAACCTGAGTGCGCCATTACCAGTAGCTTGGGGAAAATTGTTTAGGGGGACATTCGCCACCTCCTGACCAGGACATGCCCTGAGGGATTCAATGTACACTCCTTTATGTCTGAAAGTTGACATAATGGTCGTTTTCTCCAATTCTATCACTTGTCCTAACTCCTTGCTTTGGAAATAGGTACTGCTGCATTGTTTTCATTTTAATAATTTCGATATGGTAATATATTCAATTGTTCAAAAATCAAAAACAGTTTAAAAATACAGAAATACATATGGTGGAATGTCTTGCTTCTAACTCCGATGCCCATTTACCTGTCAATTCACATCACCTACTCCCGGAAAGCACTGTCCACTATGTATCCTTGAGAGTTTCTTGACATGAATGGTAGCAAACATGAATATATACGATTACTCTCTGTTTTTAGACAAAAGTTAGCATACTATATACACTGCTCTGCATCTCCTTTTTTTGATTAATAATTTACTTGGAGATATATCCATATTAGAATATAGTTTTTTTTTCTCTCTCTCTGTTTATTAATGTCACTGCCTAGTGGCCCATTACTTGGATATCATAATCTGTCTAATCCCTAGTAAACTCTTTATGGACATCTGGGTCCTTTCCAATATTTTACTATTACAGACACTGATACACTGGCTAATGTGAATATATTTCATTGAATATGTCTGCAGGGGTATCTACAGGATTAATTCCCAAATTGGAAATGGGTCAAAGTCATACACATTTATCATTTTGACAGGTATTATCAAACTGCCCTCTGTAATAGTCATACCATTTCCGGGCTTCCTGTAAGAAAGCTTTTTCGCATCATAACACTCATAGTAAATAAAACCATTGCACTTGGGATAAACTGGAAGGGATTTGGAGCCCTACAAAAGTGACTTGTGGCCAACGGAAGAAGCCCAGGGGGGCCTAACTAGCCGGAAACTATCCAGTTGCCAGAGTCCTGAGGAGCTCAGCCCCTTCTGGCACAGTGGCCGGGAAGCTCTGTGACAACACGTTTCCATCAGCAATGTGTGAGAGTGCCTATTTCCCCTCAGCTTCTCCAGTGAAGAGCTAGAAGCTTTGGCATTTGTGTTAACCCTAGACATTAAAAAAAAAAAAAAAAAAAAAAAAAAAAAAAAAGGTATATCTATGCAGTTTTACTTTAGTATCAGAGAAGGTGATCACTTGTCATGCATTCAAGGGTTTTTTTCTTTTTTTTAAGATTTTATTTATTTATTCGACAGAGATAGAGACAGCCAGCGAGAGAGGGAACACAAGCAGGGGGAGTGGGAGAGGAAGAAGCAGGCTCACAGCAGAAGAGCCTGATGTGGGGCTCGATCCCATAATGCCAGGATCACGCCCTGAGCCGAAGGCAGACGCTTAACCGCTGTGCCACCCAGGTGCCCCGTCAAGGGTTTTTGTAAGCGTTTTGCACGTAAACCATTTAAACTACTTTTTCTATTCAACTGTTTGTCTTTTCTTATTGACTCGAAGAAGCTATCCATTAAGAAAAAAATCTCTGTGCTTATGATACGAATTTTAATTCTTTTCCCCTGACTTAGAGTTAGCTGTCTCTTGACTTTATTCATGGTGTCTGCTTTGTTTTGTTTTGTTTGCATTTGTTTGTGGAAGTTTATTTCTGTTTTCTTATGTTGTCTTTTACAATTTGGATTTGGAGTTGTTGGTTAGAAAAGACTTTCCCACTTCGGGTATACAAATGAATTCTGCCCTTTTTTTCCCCTATAACTTTTTGGAATTAATTTCTTTAATGTGAAAAAAAAATTCCATTTGGAATCGATCCTGATGTTGGGTATGCAATATGGGTTCAACAATTTTCCCCAGATGGGTTATACTAACACCATTTATTGAAAGGTCCCTATTTGCTTTCACATTTGAGAAGTATTTTAATTTTCCTTCATATGGGTTTGTGTGTTTATTTCTTACTAAGTTTATTTCTAGAAATATTGTTTTGCTTACTTTTGCTGTTTTAAATGCTTTTCCCCTGATGTGCTCTGCTTGTTTTTTGTACATAATATATTTATTACTTTATTACTTTCCATTTATTAATGTTTATATCCTCTTACTTCCCTGAACTCTCTCATTCTTTGCACTGTTTTGGTTGATTTTCAAATGTACCATCATGTTATCTTCACATTGTTATATTTTTACAATGTGTATGCTTCTTATTTTCCCTTATCTTGTCTGATTTTATGGACTAGCCATGCCTGTACTTTGTGGGATAATAGAGGTGGTAGCGTTCTTGTCTTGATCTTGATTTTAGGAGGAATACCTCTTAGTATATCTCCACTGAGCACAATGCTGACTTCTGGATTGAGATAAATATATGTTTACTGCATTTAAAAGGTGTCCATCCATCCTGATTTAACTGAATGTGCCTATGAAGAATGGCTATTGTATTTTATCAAATAACTTTTCGGCATGTATGGAAATGATCATTTTCCCCCAACATTATAAGCTATATTTTAACATATTTCTTAATAATGAACCATTCTTGGACTTCTAGAATACATTCCCCTGTCAAAATGATTCTTTTTATGCTTTTGGATTGCATTCACTGCCATGTTCCTTAGCACAGGTCCACCCTTATTTATAACTGAGATTAATCTATAGTTTTATTTGTGCCTGCAACATCTTTATCAGATTTCACTATCAATTGCATTCCCTCTGTCCAGAAAGAATTGGAAGGTTTTTCTTTTGTCAACCATTCTCTAGAACAGTTCAAATAGCCTTGCTGTTATTCGCTTTTTAAATTCCCTTATTAAAGTGTCTAAACCTGTTGCTTTGCTGGAAGTAACCCTTTGATAACTTTATCCATTGCTTCAATTGGACTATTTCTCTTTAGATTTTTTAATATTTATTGATGCCATTTTGTATAAATTATGTTTTTCTGTAAAAAATCTATTTCACGCAAATTTTAAAATTTAGTCTGTTTATGAATCTTAAATTTCTTCAGTTCCCACGTGGTTGGTTCCCTCTTCACTGTTCAGTTGTGTTTCATTGTGTGTTTTTGATGGTAGCTTTTCTTATTTTTTCCTGATTAAGTTAGTTAATGATTGGTTATCTTAAAAAAAAAAAACAGATTTTGGGGGTACCTGAGTGGCACAATTGGTTGAGCAACGAACTCTTGGTTTCAGCTCAGGCCATGATCTGGGGGTTACGGGATTGAGTCCTGAGTCAGCCTCTGTGCTCAGCTCAGTGGGAAGTCTGCTTGTTCCTCTCCATCTGCCCCTCCCCCTGGCTCATTTGCACGCTCTCTCTCAAATAAATAAAAATCTTTAAAGAAAACAAAACAAAACAGATTTGTCCTTACATATTAGATCTATCATTTTTCTAATTCACTACAATTGGAAAATATAGGCCACCGGGTCTCTGTCACAATTAATCAGCTCTGCCATTACAGCATAAGAGCAGCCAGAGATAATACGTAGATTGGTCAGTATGTCTGTGTACAAACCAAACTCTTTTATGGATATCGAATCTTGAATTTTTTACAATTTTCACATATCATGAACTGTTATCTTCCTTTCATTTTTTTAAACCGTTTGAAGAAAAGGAAAAACCATGCTGAATTTGTAGGCCACATAAAAACAGGCGATGGACCAGATTTAGCCCAAAAGCTGTGGTTTGCTGGTCCCTACTTTATCCTAATATCCAAAATATATAAAGAACTTGTACAGCTCAATATCAAAAAAACCCAAACAATCTGATTTAAAAATGGGCAGAAGACCTGAATAGACATTTTTCCAAAGAAGACATACAGATGGCCAACAGACACATGAAAAGATGCTCAGTGTCACTAATTGCACTAATTGTCAGGGAAATGCAAATCAAAACCACAATGAGATAACACCTCACACCTTTCAAAATATGTCTTTAGGTATTTTTTCCTTCTATTTAAATGCAATTTAGTTAACATATAGTGTATTATTAGTTTCAGGGGTAGAATTTAGTGATTCATCAGCTGCATCTGACACCCATGCTCATTACTCAAGTGCCCTCCTTAATGTCCACCACCCAGTTACCCCATCCCCCCTCCAGCAACCCTCAGTTTATTTCCTATAGTTAAGAGTCTCTTATGGCTTGTCTCACTGTCTGATTTCATCTTATTTTATTTTTCCTTCCCTTCCTGTACGTTCATCTGTTTCATTTCTTAAATTCCACATGAGTAAAATCATATATTTGTCTTTCTCTGACTGACTTATTTCGCTTAGCATAATACCCTCTAGCTCCACCCATGTTGTTGTAAATGTCAGGATTTCATTCTTTTTAATGGCTGAGTAACATTCCATTGTACATGTGCGTACATGTGTGTGTCACGTCTTTGTTTATAGCAGCAATGTCACAATAGCCAAAATATGGAAAGAGCCCAGATGTTCATCGACAGATGAATGGATAAAGTAGATATATATTTCTTTACGCAATATTTAATAGTTACCTAATATGAACAATAATAGATTTTTTCCTGTATTTTTCATGTACCTTCTTTCCTTCACATTTCCTTTATCAATATTTTCATTTTTGTTGTTTTACTTTGTACTATTAAAAAGGCCTGTACTTCCCTTATGTGAGTTATTAACATTTATTGTCAAGCTTTGACCCTGAGTTATCACAGATGAATCAACCCAGAAATGTACCCATCTTCTTCATCTCTTCAATTTTTTTGGCACCTAGTATCTACATTGTCAGAGGATGCATGTATGTGTGTGTGTGTGTGTGTGTGTGTGTAGATATATATACACATATAGATATACTCACATTCTAACCACATTTATTTTATCCTCAATCCTATGAGTAAATCAATTCAATGCTGACCACCAGTTTTGTTGACATGTATTTCCCATTCTTCTCTTAGCTGAAGATTAGCTATTGGTAGTTTCCTTAAAAGAAGCTTAGGTTTTATATCCTTAAAACTTTATTCTTGAAGATACATTTATTGAATATAAAATATAAATATTAATATAAATTAATATAAAATATAGGTCTCTTCCTCTCTTTTTGTGAATGTCTTTTATATGCTTCTCTACTGACTTCTGCTTTTGTATATTGCTATAGAGAAATATGCAGACGGGGCACCTGGGTGGCTTAGTCGGTTGAGTGTCTGACTCTTGGTTTTGGCTCAGGTCATGATCTCAAGGTCATGCGATCAATCCCTGGGGCAGGCTCTGCACTGAGGGTGGGGCCTCCTTGAGATTTTCCCTCTCCCTCAGCCCCACCCCCTGCTCACACTCTCTTTCTAAAGAGAGAGAGAGAAATAGTACAGACAGCCCGATTGTTATATCTTGTCTCATTTGTAGATTAATCTTTTTGCTTGACCACTCAAATGATCCGCTTGTTTAATTCTTGAAATCCCAATAGCATTATGAGCATAGATATGGTGGTATTCCTCTTTCTTCACTGCTCCGTGTTCATTGTCTTCCCGACATAAAAATTCAAGACAGATTCATTTTGGAGCAGTTTTCTTTAATTATTTCCTTAAAAATAAGATAGTTCCCATTCTGTTGTTTTAGCTTCTTTCTTCAAAGATTCCAATGATATACAGGTTGGTTTGTTTTTTTATTTTTGCTTGCTTTTCATATCTATCATTTTATTTCTGACTTTTAAGCTGTTTTATTCTGCTAATTCTAACACATTTTGTTTATGTCTCATTTCTATCATCTATTTCCTTTACTATATTTTTCAAAGTGTATCCTGGATAAAGCTCTTTGAATTTTCATCTTTATCTCTATTCTGATTTTAGTTTTCCTTATACTTCTTCCTGAGTTCTACCAGGACAATTTTATTTCCTCCAACTGCAAGTCCCATATTTCTCTGAGTTCTAGTATCACTGACTAGTGGTCTAAATTTTTAAAAGATACTGTTTAATTAGTTAACTAATTAATTTTTTATTTCCTAGAAAAACTTGAGGTCAAATATTCACCGCGTCACCATTTTTCTTGTAATTGTTCCTTGTGGGGTGAGTTTTGATGCTGTTCTTTGCCTATGATTTCACATAAGAATTTTGTATGTTTGCTGGGCTGGTTCTTTTTGCATTCCCCATCATTGAATGAATTGGATATTTTTTGATCAGTGTCTCTAGACATTTGGTGGGATAACTGCAGCCAGAGTAACCTTTGAATTTTCACTACACAATGGATCTTTATTTATCTGCCATAAAGATAGATAGCTGTCTACAAATATGGCTTATCTGCATGAATTTTTTGTTAGCTCTAAATCCTCTGAATCTCTGCGTCAAATACAGTGAAAGGTAAAGGTCTATCAATAGCTCGTTGACTTCAGTTCTAGCTGAATTTCTTGGGGGGGGTGAAAAATCGTTATCAATTTTAAATTCCAGGTGAGCCCCTCACTTCCAGTCACTATAATTTTATTATTATCCTCTGGGCTCCTCTGCTGTTGGGCTCCTTCTCAATCTTGGTATTTCATAGATTTGCTGTCTCCCAAGAGAGTTCTGACAATTGCTTGCAATTCCAAAATCCCGTGTTTGTTTGTTTTAATAACTGCCTTCTGTGTTTGATAAAATTAGAGTTTCTAGAGGTTTTTGTTGTTCATCTGTTGCTATTATATGATTTCCAGGAGGGGAAGAAGGACTATGATGACTTTCTCAGCCATGTTTATGCAAGAATTCTATAATGCTGTGCTTTGGAAGAGTTAAGCAAGACAGGGGCACTTATGGGTAGCTTTCAACAGATGGAGTGTAAACTATGAGAAGCGAATACAATGCTATGATGAGAACCGTGAAAACCTGAAATCTCCAAGGATAATCCTGGAGTAAAAACCTAAAGAATCAGCATAGATAATGGAGACCATAAGAATAGTCAGAGTTCAGATGGAGAGAAAATTATGTGTTGACAGGAGCAATGATTGAAGGGGTTATACGGGAACAGAGATCAGAAGGACTCATTGGAAGCTTTAGTAAAGCTCACTCGTGTTCTTCCTTTAATTTTTTGGTCTCAGGACTTTGGAAAATTCTTTCTCACTTGTGTTACTGGTTGCTTTTCACCTACTTCAGGATATGTCAAACTGTGAAGAAAATGGAAAGGGATAGAACAGTTGAGGAGGACGAAAAAGGTTTTGGAATAAAAAAAAAAATATTTTTCCTCTCTGTAGTCACCAGAGCCTATGCCAGTTCCCCAGAACCCAGCCAGGCTCCCAGAGGCATTCTGGACCAAGGGTTCTTGGCACAGACAAGATTCCAAAAGACAGAGGTGCCTTTGAGCCATACCCTGGAAGCTGAAACCAAGCCAAAACAGCTTGGAGAGTGAGAGCAGGGAAGCGGCTTCAGAACATTTTGTGTCACATAGTTGTTGCTGGCCTCTTTACTTTATAATCTTTGAAAAATTATTTTTTCCTCCGGAATATTTTCATCTGTGTTTACTAGTCATTTCAAGGAGGATCACAGAAAGACTTAGGGAAGGCTGGACCCTCATTCCTCTCCCCACCCCCTGGTGCAGCCTTCTCTGCCTTTTGTCTCTCCATCATCGTTTACTTATGAGCATGGTTTTGGCAGCCGGTCACTTTCTTTTACATTTTACTGAAGTGTGAGGGGAAATACTGATAGAAAAACTAAACAAAATCCCTCACAAAATGGTATCACCAAACGAGCACAGTACCTGAAAGAGGCAAACATCCGGGTGCCTAGAACTCAAAGCCTGATTTTTCTTCCCTATAAGGCACCCTCAGAGTCTCTCCCTGCCCTGGCTGGTGATCAGCTCATCTGAAAATTAATCACTGGTGGAGAGAGGTCTGTGTTCACTGTCGAACTACAGCGCAATCCCTGCCTCGGAGTCCCTGCCTCCTGAGGTTTCTTGTCTGTGTTATCATAAGCTTTTCAAAACAGGGTCCATAAACTACTTTGTTGTTCCTTTGAAGAAATGAAAATGCTAGTTACAGGGTGAGTTTTTCCCCTACTACTGCCTCGATTATTGACAATTATTGAAAAATAACACAAAATAATTTCTCCCTTATGTGTAATCATGTATCTCACCACAAAATACATATTTTTAAAAGGAGAGTTACAATGGCCATATGTAAAACTAAAGGTATATGAAAGGACTTTGGAAAACGTAAGTTTACATAATTTTTCACAGCAATTCTCTGAGAGTAGACATTAATCAGATGTGGGGGGGAGGTGGAGTATGCACATATATATATGCGTATATGTATATATCTCAGAATAAATTATGTTTTCCATTAAGTATGTCAATGGTTGATTGATATACATCCCCATAATGTTTTTGTCTTTTTTTAAAGATTTTATTTATTTTTGTGAGAAGGAGAGAGAGAGAGAGAGAGAGAGAGGGCACAGGAGCAGAGCAGGGGGAGGGAGAAGCAGAATCCCTGCTGAGCAGGGAGCCTGATGCGGGGCTCGATCCCAGGACCTTGAGATCAAGATCTGAGCCAAAGGCAGACACTTAACCAACTGAGCCACCCAGGCACCCCCATCCCAAAATCTTTTTGGAGTAATGTGGCAATTTCACACAGAGGAAGAATATCATTTTTTTCTTTTCTTTTCTTTTCTTTTCTTTTCTTTTCTTTTCTTTTCTTTTCTTTTCTTTTTTCTTTTCTTTTCTTCTCATAGGGTCCATGTCCAGTGTGGAACCCAGTGTGGGACTTGAACTCACAACCCTGAGATCAAGACCTGAACTGAGTTTAAGAGTCAGATGCCTGGCTGACTAAGCCATCCAGGTACCCCTGAGGAAGAATATAACTTTTAAGAGCAAACGCAACAGCTGGAAAAGGTTATTCCCAAAGGATGTAAGAAAGGGATGGCTATTATTTGTTAAATGGAGAAGGAAGAGCAAGAACTTGAAGATATTTGTGAAAATAAAAATACACACAAACTGAGAAAACCTACATGTAAAGAAATCTAACCACCATTGACAAGGTGTTTGTACAAAGCCAATACCAGCTTTATTTCCAACTTTCTACATCTTTGAGTGAAACTTGAGGACCTCATGAAAATTTCAACGTATCTTTTCTACAATGAAAATATCATGGGTGCTGGGGCTCCTGGGTATCTCAGTCAGTTAAGTGGCCAACTCTTGATTTCATCCCAGGTCATGATCTCAGGGTCCTGGGATCGAGCCCCACATTGGGCTCTGTACCGAGAGCAGAGTCTGCTTAGGATTCTCTCTCTCCCTCTCCAGCTCTGTCTCTCCCGTGCTCTTTCTCACTCTCTCTCCAAAATAAATAAATAAATATTTTAAAAAATAAAAGAAAAAATATATATGTCAGTGTGGGTTTATTGATTGTAACAAATGTATCGCTCTGGTGGGTAACATTGATAATGACTTTTTAGCAAAAATTGATAAGCTGATTCTAAAATTCACACTGAAATACAGAATATACATATATTTTACGAAAACATGAAACAGAAGAAGAAAGTTAAAGTACTCACTCTTCCCAACTTCAAAACTTACTACAAAACTATATAATCAAGACAGTGTGCTACTTTCATAAGGATAAACATATTGATCGATTGAACAGAATCACAAATCCAGAAATAAATCCTTACACTTATGGTGGATTAATTTTTTTAACAAGGTTGCCAAGACCATTAAATAAGGGAAAGAACAGTCTCTTTAGTAAATGGTGCTGGGACAAATGGATGGCTACATGTTGAAAAATAAAGTTCAGTGCTTTGCTTTTCCATACACGATCATTAATGCAAAGTAAATTATAGAACTAAACGCAAGAACAAAAACTCTAAAACTCTTAGAATAAAACAGAGAGGTAATATTTGTAACCTTGGATTAGACAAAGCTTTCTTAGATACAACACATAAAGCACAAGTGACAATGGGAAACACACGGAACATGAAATTATCAAAATTAAGAACTTTTGTGCAGAAGTGATCCACAGAGTGGGAAAAAAATATTTGCAAATCATTTACCTGACAAGAGGATCTTAAGAAGGAGATAATTCAGTTAAAAATGGGGAAAATTAAAGGCAAAGATTGTGCCAAGTTGGTAAATTTGTCACACATTTAGCAAATATATTTGTATGTTACAAATAAACAAAGAGGGAATGCTAGGATAAACTTTGTGGTGGTGGACTGGAATCAGAAGTATTGGGATACATTTATGGCTAGGTAGACTGTGGATAGATGCATAATAGATGATAGATAGATAGATAGATAGATAGATAGATAGATAGATAGATATGCATGAGTATATATGAATTAATACACATGGTGTATTTTCTACTCCTGTCTGGTAAGAAGGCCTAGAAACACTGACAGTCCAATAGCAATAAGCACTCCTAGCACCCAGATACTGATTTCTAAATACCAGCATCCAATGAAAGAAACCAAGTTTCCTTTGATAAGTGGTTGATTCCAGGGAGAAAAGGCAAAGTACCAGTTGAGCCTGGAACATTGTATGGTATCAAAAAGTAAGAAAATGCTTAAAACAAGAAAGAAAGAACAGATAGGGACACGTTGAAAGGACACAGAAGTAAATCTGAAAGAACTCCCCATGGCCAAAGCTGGAACCATTTGAACAATAACATTAGTGTTGGACTGTAAGTTAAAGTAAAATGAATATCTATAGGTCCATATGGATATAAATTATATACAGAAAAATTCTGATTAACACATGTAGAAGAAATTTAAAAATGGAAAACCACCATTTGAACACCATAGTAATAGTTGCTATAAGCACGATCGTCTGATGATGCTAAAAATAGTGAGCAATAGTTAAGGAAAAACAGGATATTTGCATGGTCTCAAAGTATCTCCACACAAGATACTTATTAATTATAATAGGGAAGAAATGACTTCATGGTGAAGAGACCTGGCAAACACCACCTTGACCGAGTGATCAAGGTCAACATCACCAGTGATAAGACATCGTAACTTTGTTGTACTTTCTGACGTGATGCACTGAGAAGGCATATCCCCTCTGTGGTATTCTTCCCCAAAATGTACAGTCTCCACTGCAGTGTGAGAAAACATCACATAAACTGATACTGATGGACATTCTACAAAATACCTCAGGATGCGAACACATGTCAAAGTCATGAAAGGCAAGGAAAGACTGGGGGATTGTCACAAATTGAAGGAGCCTAAGGAGACAGCATGACTAAATGCAATGAAGAATTCTGGATTGGATTTAGAACACAAAAAGAACATTAATCAAAAAACTGGTAATATGTGAATAGCATCTAATTAGTTAACAGTATCGTTACCAATGTTAATGTCATTTTGATAACTGTACCATGGTTATGTAAGACATTAATATTAGGGACACCTGAGTGAAAGGTATGTGGGGACTCTGTAATATGTCTAAAATTATCTCAAAATAAATAGTTAAAAAAAAAACTCCCTCTAACCTAAATGCTCATCAGCAGTAGAGAGAGAAATAAATTAAAATAAATTATTGTGATGGGTTCTGAGATGCTGGTAACATTCTGTTTCTTTTTCTGCACTGTTCTGCAGTTTTTCACTTGGTGAAAATACATTCATTCAACTGTATACTCTTACGTGCCAAACATAGCATTGGCTTCTAAATTCAAATGGTTCTATTAAAATCAAGATTTATTGGTCAGGTTTACATCTAAAACGAAAGGCTTTCACTATGTTAGAGAATGACCTTGTGCTTGAACAAAAGTCTTGTTACAAAAGTAACATTGGCTGAATGACTACACTGGCCCCGTAACGGGGCAGTCTCAGGGGCACTCACCAGACATCCCTTGAGTTTTCCAAGGAGACAGGAATACTATCGGCAAATAATTATCATGCTTTCCCTCCTTTTCCAAAGTTAAAGATTTCCCGTCAAAATCTCAGATAGCTTTTTTGTCTGTTTTGCCAGTTTTATTTAATTCGTTCTAATGCCAAAGCACATGTTAATAATTTTGGTGAACAGGGTATATCAATGGCCTCAGCTCACTTAATAGAAATGCCACATAAAAGTGTCTTAAACAATAAATAAGATTATTTCACTTCAGATAACCCTAAAATAGGATTATTCCAGGGCTAGTTATCTATCTCTGTAACATCCCTAAAAAATCCAGATTCTGGGGTGCCTGCATGGATCAGCCAGTTAAGCGACCAACTCTTGATTTCGGCTCAGATCATGGTCTCAGGGTTCTGCGACTGGACCTCACATTGGGCTTTGCACTGGGCGTGAAGCAGCTTGAGATTCTCTCTCTCTCTCTCTAAAAAAATTAAAAAAAAAAAAAAAAGTCCAGATTCTTGCCATCTTTCCTCCCTGCCATCTTCGGGAAGTTGGTCATTCCCCGTGGTTGCAAGAAGGAGGCCTTCGTATCAGGTTTAGCATTCTCCCACCAAAACATACTCAAACCAGAACATAGTGACCTTCGTTCATCAATTTTGCCCATTTCCTTAGAAGCCCCACAAGAGACAGCTCACATTCCAGTTTCAGAATGTTATCATTTGCTCTTTTCTAGGGCAATCTTTGCCCAGGCAAACAGAATGTTACCAGGATTGGCTCAGGCTTGTCAAAGTTCGGGCTCTGGGACTGGAGAGGGACCCAGCAGCTTACGGAGTACAGGCCCACTTGCTACCTGAGTCGTATTGAGGTTCTATTAGCAGAGGGAAGAAGAAGTAATTCTTGAGTAGGAATTCACCAGCTGCCAGAGAGGGTATGATTCTATTACTCATTACTGTAATGTATTCTTTACAGGGGATCCAGTGTTCCTCTGAGGAATGATGCAGCTGTTGGTGGAGATACTCATTATAATATTAAAAAAGTACCATTTTATTTCTAACGTACTGAGAATTTTTATTGGGAACTGATATAGTATTGCAACACATGACTTGTGTTGTTTCTTGGGGTTTTGTTTGTTTGTTTGTTTTCCAAGAGGGCAAGTGTTTCCCTTGATCTACAAAATATGTTTTAGCTTATTGACATGCTTTGTTTTATTAAGAAACATTATAATATTAAATCCTCCTTATATTTTCAGAATATATCCTCCAGGGGCCTAGGAATACTTGAATTTAAAATTTTCCTTCCAAATTTTTCAAATACACATTTGCAAAATAGGCTTTTGAGCAATGTTTATAATAATAATCATCATCATAATCAATTTAAGGCTTTCTATTTGTTTTATGTTTCAGTTACTTTATGAACTATCTAGTCCTTAAAATTTTGAAAGATCTTTTCTATAATATTATCAGGTCCTGGAACCTTTAGTAGATCTTGGCTATTGGTTTATTTTGGTTTATCACAGATTAGGAAAAAGGATGAGTTTTGTGAACCTATTCTTTTCTCTAGAAAGCAATGGATTTCATCAAAACATATAAATAAAGTAGCATAAAGGTATAAAAAATATTAGCTTATATTTTTCTCTCTTTAGTTATATCTCTGTTTTTTTTTTAATTTCTAAGCTTGAGTATTTACATTTTCTCTAGTCTTCCTGAAGTGTTTTCCATTTTATCAAATTTTTCAAAGAACAAATGTGTGGATGTATTTGTTAAATCATTAATTGTTAACTTTCATTTTTAATATTTGTTTCTTATTTTTCTTAGAGTTGCTTTGTTGTGCATATTCAGTATCTATTATTGAATATTTTGTTTACATATTTTTATTCTTTCTAGTACAGTGTTGGCATTCAAGGGTCTGAACCAGTGTGTGACTAGATCTTTGACCACATATCATAATGATATTTATAAATCATATGATCATTTCCTAAATAGTCTTGAAAACACTACCATTTTATTGCTCTTTAATTATGATAAAATCAAGTGGTACAGAAATATAAAACTAAAAATAAATTCTCTTGTCTTCCTTACCTCAAACCAACTTTTTAAGGTACCAACTGTTAGAGCCTCTTTATTCTTTCAAATATTCTTTTATTCAAATAAAATACATTACATTAAAAAGGCTGTAACAATTCTTATGCTCAAATCGTTGTCTGCCTGAATAAATATTTCCCTATAATAGATTCCAGGGAGTGGGTTTCCTAGGTCAAGGAGTACGTACATGTTTAATTTTGATAAGTGCTCTCGCTGCACTCCACAAAGGGCTGTATCAGTTCATACAACAATCGTATACATTCATGCCCATTTTCCTACACTCTGGCCAACCTTGGTATATAACCAACATTTCAATTTATAATTTGAACTCAGTGGTATTTAGCAAATGAGTGTTAATTTTTCTAAGAAGCTGGACATTTCTGTTGTTGATGGTGCTGTTTAACCTTTCATTATTGTTGTTCCAGAATTTTTTTTTTTTTTGCAATGATTCTATATGAGAATGTGATTGGTTAAAACTTCACCTTCCAAAATTGATTGTGGTTTCCTCTGGAGCTTTATAAAAGAGCCATATATGGTAAAATATGTTGTAAGTGCTTAAAAAGATGAAGCCTTGTATCTCTGATGAAGAATGCAATTTTAATATGTGTTCCATATTAATATATTACTGCTATATTTGGAGGATTATATATAGCTATATATTTTTTAAGACTTTATTCATGAGAGAGAGAGGAAAAGAGAACAAGAGAGAGAGAACACAAGTAAGAGGAGGGGCAGAGGGAGAGGGAGAAGCAGAGTTCCTGCCGAGCAGGGAGCCTAATGTGGGGCTTGATCTCTGGACCCTGGGATCATGACCTGAGCTGAAGGCAGACACTTAACCTACTGAGCCACCCAGGCACCCCTATATATCTATATTTTGTATCTAGTTAATCTCTTAAAGAATTGGTTTAAAAATTTTACTACTACATTAATTTCTTATTGTGTTATCCCTCTATTTAAAACATTTTATGAGGAGGGGACCCTGGGTGGCTCAGTCGATTAAGCAGCTGACTTCGGCTCCGGTCATGATCTCAAGGTCCTGGGATCCAGCCCTGCAATGGGCTCCCCACTCAGTGGGGAGTCTGCTTCTCCCTCTCCCTCTGTTCCTCCCCCTGCTTGTGTTCTCTCTGTTTCAAATAAATAAAGAAAATCTTTTTTTAAAAAAAGAAGTTTTTCTTAATAGAATTTCTATATTCAATGATATAAATAATGTTTTATATATCGGTAACATTTATTGAGGGCTTACTATGTGCCGGACATTGTTTTATGTGCTTCATGTATATTAACTCAATGTATTCCTCACATCAGTCTACTGAGGTAGGTATTATTATTATCCCCTCTTACAGAGACAGAATCAGAGGCACACAGGAGAGAACAAATAATTTCCATGTGGCTTGATGGCAAGTGTCAGAGTTGAAGTTCAAGTCCAGGTTCCAAAGGTGGAACACTGCAGAACCATCTGGTACACCAGCACTGAGTATCGGCCCGGCTTTCCAGCACAATGCACAGGGCATGCTATCAAGTCTCCAGGAAAGTGGTATCTGGCACCTTTATGGCACAGAAAGATCTGGGCTGCTTCCGTGTCTCATTTAGACACAAGGGCATGAGTGCAGCATTTCTGCGTAGAGGCTGTTTAGCCCATCTATGAGGTACTAAACTATTCAGGAAGTCTGAGATTCATATGCCTACATCTCCTGGTGTGATGCATGGAGAAGAATTTATAAGGATCACTAAAAGCACCCTAGGTCTCAATGCAGACATTATTTCTGGGCAAACAAAGTGGTTTTTAAAATTTATTTATGTTTTTCGCATTCTGTGCTGATTTATCATTTTTAATAACCTGAAATTACAAGTCATTTAAATAATAAACTACTCTTTGAAGGAATTGAACATGAAATGCCGTACAAAGTATTCCCCTTCTCCTCTTTAATCTCCCTTGGTGTGAATGACACGGTCAATAAGCAAAGCATGGTAAGCGTTTCGTTCACCAAGGACCCAACCGTACAAATGCAGTCTCGGCGGTGTGCCGTAAGCTAAACTCCGCAGTATCATTTTTATACTTAGGTTTAGTATTTAATTAGTCAAGTTTTCATCCACATCGCCTATTTGTCTACTGAACCTTGCCAAACACACTCTTTGGCAGATGGTGAAATAATGAAACTGCTGGCTCTAAAATCCAAAATCTTGGAGATAATTATAAGACTTGATACAGGTAACATTTATTAGTCATGAAAAGCTTGACAGCATGGTGAATTTTTCAACCCACACAATTTTGAAAGGGGAGAAAAGATCCTCTTTTGAATGCCGATCAACTTATGTTTTCTGTGACAAGAAGAGAGAAATACATTCCGGAAGCTGAGCTGGACAGCTTCGTCATTTAAACACAACCTAAGCAGAGAGAAGGAAAGACAGCCTTTATAATGCTGATTCCAGTGCTGAGCCACAAGCTCACAAAAATACACGAGCCACCTTTTGAAAATTTCCTCTGCTCTAGTTAAACAAATTACAAGTTCACTAGGTAGAAGTGAGTACCAAGAATAACCTTGGTAATCACTAAAGCAGCTGCAAATGAAATACAATGTCTTCTAATTATCGGCGGTCCTTCTTTCTTAACATAAAGCATCATTCTTGGGTTGGGAAGGAGCCCTCCGCAGGGGCAATTTTTGGTTAAGAAGCTTCATGTTTTAAGGTTTTACCATATAGCTCTTTCACACTTACCATTCCACAAATAAGCTACAGGGGCAACCTCACCCACATTTTACCAGTACAACTTGCAGACATAGCAAAGTCAAGCAATCCTGCTTTTGACATTACAGAAGAAGGATAAACAGGATAGTTGCTTGGGGGGTCAGAGCTCAGTGTAGGTCAGCCTGCTGTGACTTCATCATGGACATATGCTGTCTTCCTCAAGTTAAAGTATTTCCACATTGAAAAGAACTTTCAAGATGTCCAGCTGCATATTCTCATCTTTTAGAAGAAAAGAAAATGGATGCTTTGGGAAATTAAGTGACTTGCACAAGCTGTGCGCTGGAAAGCCTCAGACTTGATCAGTGATGTCCTCACTCCCTGCATCCTGTTTTTCCCACTGCATTACTGCCGCGAGTCCGTATGATGCATTATCTGCCCAAATTCACCAAACCCAGTGACCCCAATCATGTTCTATGAAATGACCTAGAATGAGTGCACAGCCAAATAAAATTGCAATGTGTAAATTTTTAAAAAGTTAAATTCAAGAGTGGATAATAAACTGAAAGCCTTGGAAAGGAAGGGGGGAAGGAAGAAGCTGGGGGCAGGGGGGAAGGGAGCAGCAAGGAAGGGGAAGGGAGGGAGGAAGGAAGACAGGCAAGTGTTTATTTTATTTTATGTTTTTTTCTGTTTTTCTAGTTGAAATAGAATGACCCTTAAAAGAGAATTTCAGAAGAGAATGGCTGACTCTATATATATTATCAGAGATTGAGATGAATTCTTCTGGCTTATGAAAATGGGATGATATGCTGGCAAAGAATGAAATACAGCTAAGGAGACCAGGAGAGATGTTGAGGGAAAAAATAGTAAAAAGCCAGTGAAAAAGAGAAATCTCTCTTCAAAGGTTTGGACATGTACCATTGAAATCAGGAGATTTAGATGGTCATACTCTGCGAAATGGGGCCAGAGAAAGAGAGAATGTCAGTCAGCAGAAGTAGTGATGAAGCCATCACAGAGAAGGGAGAGAAGGTAGGACGGGGGTGAGTTTGGAAGGGAGGTAACACTCCAGATTTCACCTTCTTGGGGGGCCCCACTTCATTCCTGCCTTTGGATTCCATGATGTTCTCCACTATCATTTCAATACCTACAATTGATTTGTGAGTACTTTACTTTGGTCTTTATTTAAATATGACCCAGATTTTTTTTTTTTTTTGCTTTTATGTTTACAGTTTTCTTTGCATTGACATTTGAAATATGTTGTGACTTCTAAATTCCACTTTCTACAAAAAAGGAAATGTAATATAATTTTATTTTGATTCACCTCTACTCTCCTCTTTNAAATATGACCCAGATTTTTTTTTTTTTTTGCTTTTATGTTTACAGTTTTCTTTGCATTGACATTTGAAATATATTGTGACTTCTAAATTCCACTTTCTACAAAAAAGGAAATGTAATATAATTTTATTTTGATTCACCACTACTCTCCTCTTTATTTTTTTTTAAAGATTTTATTTATTTATTTGTCAGAGATAGAGACAGCCAGCGAGAGAGGGAACACAAGCAGGGAGAATGGGAGAGGAAGAAGCAGGCTTCCAGAGGAGGAGCCTGATGTGGGGCTCGATCCCAGAATGCCGGGATAACACCCTGAGCCAAAGGCAGACGCTTAACGACTGAGCCACCCAGGAGCCCCTACTCTCCTCTTTCTGATCATGGTCAATGTCACCTGTCCATAACAACAAAGAATGCTGATGCTGTTGCATCAATTTCTTTCTTAATATTTAAATATTTCTTAAAGGGATCACTTTATCTGTTGCATTTCAATCTATAACTACATTTATTAGTACTTAGCTATATTTCTAAGTGTTTACTGCTATTTCTTCCTTCTTGCAATTTAACTTATAGTTCGTTGCATTGATGGCTAGAATATACTTGGAGTAACTGTTTCAAGAATTGTACATAGTAGTATGTAATCTACATCTTTAAATAGCTTGAAATGGAATATGAATGATACAGTAAGGAGTGTTGCATTTGCTGTCAGGGCTTACCCATATCCCCGGCACCATGTATTTCCAGCATGCTCCAGACACTTTCCAACTGGTCAGGTCTGTGTTTCTGTGCCTAAAGAGTTTTGGGCAATCCACAAAAATCTACTCTTTTTCTTTTTTTTTTTTTTAAAGATTTTATTTATTTGACAGAGAGAGTGAGAGGGCACAAACAGAGGGAGCAGCAGAGGGAGAGGGAGAAGCAGGCTCTCTGCCAAGCAGGGAGCCCGATGCGGGGCTCGATCCCAGGACCCTGGGACCATGACCTGAGCCGAAGGCAGACGCTTAACCATCTGAGCCACCCAGGCTCCCCAGAAAGCTACTTTTCTTTTGCCTATGCAGTAGTCTACAAGTATCAGGGAATCAACAACCCTGTAGAGAAGCTCTCAACCAATGGCTAATGATTGACATGTGATAGGGGTAGCTTCTTCACCCCTCCAGTGAAAAAATTCTGAAGCACGTATTCTTTGTAATGTCATAAATCATTTTTATTGAAGAGATTAAAATGTGATGAATGCCGGATCATCAGAAAAATCCAGGGTAAACAGTTCGGTGATGAGCGAGCCTAAAGGAAAGCACTTTGCCTCTGTAGTAGTACATCCAATGTGCAGGTGAGCAAACCTAGGTTCTTCCGTGCTGTACTAAACAGAATCTTCACTGAGAAACAGGACTCTGGCCTGGAACCCACGATCCTGGAGTCTTATTCTTACAAAGTAGCAAATTTGTAGCAAATTCTAGCAGGAAGCAATAAACTTTTTCTTCTTCTTTTTAAAAATATGGTGAAGGTGTGATCAGTGAACAGCAGGGCTAAAAAAATTGACATGGGGTTGATATTACTTTAGAATGGGGTTTTTAAAAATTATTGGCAGCATACTTCTTTCTTCCCCCACCCCACCCCCACCCCTTGCCTCAGTTGTTTATGAGCTTGGTTTTTTTTTTGTTTTTGATTTTTTAGATTCTATATATGAGAGAGATCATACAGTATCGGTCTTTCTCTAACTTATTTCACTTAGCATAATACTCTCCAGATCCATCAATGTCACAAATGGCAAGATTTCAGTTCTTTTATAGTTGTGTGTGTGTGTGTGTGTGTGTGTGTGTGTATTCTTTATCTATTCATCCATCAATGGACCTATAGCTTATTTCCCTATCCTGGCTATTGAAAATAATGCTGCAATGAATACGAGGGAACACATATCTTTTCAAGTTAGTGTTTTTGTTTTCTTCAGATAAATACCCAGTAGAGGAATTGCTGGGTCATATGGTAGGTCTATTTTTAACTTTTTGAGGGACCTGCATACGGTTTTCCACAGTAACTGCACATTCCCACCAACAGTGCACATCCTCACAACATCCTCGCCAACACTTGTTATTTCTTGTCATTTTGATAACAGCCATTCTAACAGGTGGGAGGTGATAGCTCATTGTGTTCTGATTTGATGATGATGGGTGACGTTGACCATCTTTTCATGTGTCTGTGGGCCATCTGGAGGTCTTCTTTGGAAAAATGTCTATTCAGATCTTCTGCCCATTCTTTAATTATATTGTTTTGTTTTACTACTGAGTTGTTCTTCATCTATTTTGGATATTAACCTCCTATCGGATACATGACTTGCTAACATTTTCTTCCATTTAGGAGATTGCTTTTTTTGTTTTGTGGATGGTTTCCTTCGCCATGCAGAAGCTTTTTAGTCTGATGTAGTCTTACTTGTTTGTTTCGGCTCTTGTTGCCTTTCTTTTAGTGTCAAATCAAAGAAATCATCTTCAAGACTTATGTCAAAAAGGTTATTTCCTGTTTTCTTCTCAGGGTTTTATAGTTTCAAATCTCACATTCAAGTCTTCAGTCCATTTTGGGTTAATTTTTGTGTATGGTGTAAGATAGTGGTCCAGTTTCATTTTTTGCATGTAGCTGTCCAGTATTTCCAACACCATTTATTGAGAGACTGTCTTTCCCCCAGTGTATATTTTTGGCTCCTTTGTTGTGAATTAATTAACCATGTAAGTGTGGTTTTATTTCTGGTCCATTCATCTATATGTCTGTTTTCATGTCAATATCATATTATTTTGATTACTATAGTTTTGTAACATAATTTGAAATCAAGGATCATGATGCCTCCAGCCATGTTCTTTCTGAAGATCACTTTGGCTATTTAGGGTTCCCTTTTCAGAAGTCCGCACAGGAAATGGTTTCTTATTCTGATCCATCTAGATTGTGATGGAGAATCTTTTTCTTTCCAGTAAAACCCCTGGAGAAAATTGGTTGTCTTTAGTTTCAGCTACTATGACCCCTTTTCAAACGTTTTTATGGTTACATCCATGGGAAGTTGGAAAGGATCACATTCCAAAACTGAAAAGCAAAACTAAAAGGCTGCATATGAAACTATGAATTTGTATGTCTATGTTTGGAAGACAGTGGGAGGTGGATAATTTAAGAGGACTTTAAATAGAGTACACTTTAGTCACTGCTGCTTTCTCTTAAAATTTGAAGATCATGGGTAGAGGGCTCTAAGATGGTACCACAGCCTAAGAAAAGACAATAAAATAATGAAGGAGCAACCTAGAGCAAAAGCAGCTATACACGCCTAAAGCAGGAATTTTTCTAGCTTACTCTTTCCCCACACCCAACTCTTGAAAAGCAGCTGGCTGTTTCTTTAACTTAATCCTTTGTCTATTTTAGAGTTGACAAAGCAAATTCTGTTTACAGGAGACTTTTGCATTTTTAAAGGAGAAAAAAAATGGGGTAAGGTGACAAATTATATGAAGAAACTTTAAAAAATCTTCATAAAAATATATATATATTGCAAAAGAAAAGTGTGAAGGGGAGAAGCAAATGAGTCAAGGTTTCCTTATTTTCTGCATATTCTCTTGACTTGAGTTCTAATCTTGAAGCCCTGCCATATAACTTGGCAGGCTATTTCTATTTGCGTGAACTGCAGGTACTCATGATCTTCTGGATTTCCTCCTGTGGTTTTTAAGCTCTGAATTCCCTCCAGCAACCCAGCCAAATTCCCAAATAACATGGGAGAAGCCTTCACACTGCATTTCGTTCTGTAGGACCACCAGTATGGGAGTAGATCCAGATCCGTGGTCTTACTATTTCATCTAACCGAGATGCTACATTTTGTCTGCTTTCTCAGCATAAGTGAGGGGGAGATTTGGGCTGAAATGAACAATCTTCAATCTGGACAAGACAAACACTGCTCAGCAAGAGCAAATTTCCAGAGGAACAGACACAGTTTCATCGTCCCTTATATGGAAACCAGATGTCTTAATTTAACTGGTAAACTCCTCAGTCCAAAGCTATATTGAATTCATATCCAGAAAGCCAGAAGAGACATCAAGAACTCATCTCTTATGTTCCCTCAACTCTTACAGCCAAAGCCCACTACCCCAGATAAATTAATACACAGTTAGCTTTTGATTAGCTGCATACATGCAAGCATCATTTGGCATAAATGACCCATCTCAGCAAATAATCCATGAATTAAATATATTGGGTCTTGAGATACATTGTGGTATTTTGTCCCCATCAATTGCATATTTCATTGATCCAAAGATGCCTATTTTTCACATTTCAATATTTCTCAAATTAGGATGCATTTCATCATTGAATGATAACGTTTATAGATGATGTCATTTGGGGAGACTTTATTAAAATAGTTAAAATTATTAAAAATAATTTATTTAAAATTTCTTAAAATTGATGTGGATATAGATCTTAAACTCTTAGATTAGATAAAATACAGAAGTTGAAATTTCTTAGAAAATTTTATCTTTGTAGTTCTAGGAATAAGGAGGCAAGAGGAAGTGAGCTTGGGAAATGAACTATGATTATTAGAGATGACATTTTTCTAAATTAACTTTAATATGTGTTTGGTTCTCTTGCCTCTTGTCAGTTTTTCTGAGTGCAGAGATTAGCTATTTAA
This sequence comes from Ailuropoda melanoleuca, assembly GCF_002007445.2. Classification (NCBI taxonomy): domain Eukaryota; kingdom Metazoa; phylum Chordata; class Mammalia; order Carnivora; family Ursidae; genus Ailuropoda; species Ailuropoda melanoleuca. The sequence goes on along the minus strand of NC_048222.1, from coordinate 7,995,113 downwards.
TTTACATATTCAGCACAATACCTAATCTATAATGAATATTTACTAACTACATTGTCATAATATAAATAGCAAGTAGATATTCATTATGAGGGGACAATATCACTGAAAAGATAAAGAGGGACCCAGTATTAAAATTCTGACTTGCCATTTTTAGTGACCAATTCCATATAACATAATAGCGTTATTTTCCATGATCTTGTACAAAAACTTCCTGTCATAAACCTTAATTTTGATTTAGGAAAATGCCATTAAAACCTCTGGAATCAGGAATTTTTTATACCGGTGATTTTCAAGCATGGTTGCACATTAATATCATCTAAGAAGATTTTAGAAAATACTTGTATCCAAAGCCCATCTCACACTAAATTAAAGCAGGACACCTGGGAGTAGGGCTTTGGCACTTAAAACACACAAACACACACACACACACACACACACACACACACACACACACTCATAGAGAAAATTGACAACACGAAGAAGTGGTTTTTCAAAAAGATCAACAAAATTGACAAACCTTTAGCTATACTAAGAAAAAAGAGACAAGACTCAAATAAAACCAGAAATAAAAAGGGGACATTATTGCCTATGTTACAGAGATAAAAAGGATTGTAAAAGTGCTATGAACAATTGTATGTAAATAAATCAGATAATCTAGATAAAATGGAAAAATGTATTTTTTTCTAGAAACATACAACCTTTCATGATTGAATCATGAAAAAATGGGAAATCTAAATGAACCTATAATTAGTAAGGAGATTGAATCAGTAATCAAAAACCTCCCAAAAAAGAAAAGCTCAATTTAAGATAGCTTCACTACTGAATTGTTCCACACATTTAAAGAATTAACACCAAACCTTCACAATATTCAAATTAACATCTGAATAGTTCTAGACATTTAAAGAATTAACACCAATCCTTCCAAGACATTGAAGAGGAGCAAACATTTCCTTATTCATTTTATGAGGTCAGCATTACCCTGACACCAGAGTCAAAGATACTACAAGAAAAGAAAACTACAGACCAATATCCCTGATGAATATTAATGCAAAAAATCCTCAACAAATGCTAGCAAACCAAATTCAACTGCTATTAGAAAGATTATATGCTCTGACCAAGTGGGATTTATTTCTAGAATGCAAGGATGGTTCAACATATGAAAAACAATTAACACACTTAACACATTATCACATTAACAGAATGAAAGACAAAAAACACATAACAATCTCCACAGATAAAAGCCATTTGACAAAATTTAACACCCTTTCATAACAAATACACTCAACGGACTAGGAACAGAAGCAAATTACCTCAACATACTAAAAGCGATATATAAAAAATCCATAACTAATAACATAGTCAGAAGACTGAAAGTTTTTTTTTTTTTATAAGATCAGAAAAAAGACAAAAATGCCTGCTTTAACCACTTCTTTTCAACATAGTACTGGAAGTCCTAGCCAGAGCAGTTAGGTAAGAAAAAAAAGATAAAAGGCATTCAAAATAGATAGGAAGAAGCAAAATTATCTCTGTTCACAGGCAATATAGATAACTCTAAAGATTCCACCCCTCATATAAGTGTTAGAATTAATAAATGAATTCAGCAAAGTTTTGTGGTACATTATTTTGTACCACAACAGGGATATTGATTTATATCCCCAAATTAGTGGCAATGCTATACTACAACAATAACAATCTAAAAGGGAAATAAAGAAAAGAATCCAATTTACAATAGCATCAAAAAGAATAAAATGCTCAGGAAGAAATTTAACAAAGGTTGTAAAAGACTTGTACACTGAAAACTATAAAATGATTTTGAAAGAAATTAAAAGGCATAAATAAATGGAAAGACAACCCATGTTCATGGATTGGAAGGCTTAATATGGTTATGATGATGATAATACCCAATGCAATTCCTATCAAATCCAAACTTCATTTTCCAAGGACATAGAAAATCCATCTTAAAATTCATAGCCAAGACAGTCTTGAGAAAGAAGAGCAAATTCTCTCATATTTGCTGATTTCAAAACTTACAACAAACTACAATAGTTAAAACAGTATGTTACTATCATAAAAATAGAAATACAGACCAACAGAATAAAATAGAGCTCAGAAACAAACCCTACATATAAAGTAAAATAATTTTCAGCACGAGTGCCTGTTTTAAAGGGAAAAGATAGTATTTTCAACAAATGTTGACGGGGAAACTAGATGTCCACATGCAAAAGAATGGAGCAGGACCTTAATTTTACACCATATTAAAAAAAAAAAAAAACTCAAAATGGATCAAGGTCCAAATGGAAGAGCTAAAACTCTATAATTCTTCAAAGAAAACATATGAAAAAAGCTTTATGATATTGGACTTGGCAATGATTTCTTGCACATTGTACAATTGTGCATTAAAGGACACTGTCGACATAATAAAAAGGCAACTCTTAGAATGGAGAAATTATTTGTGAATCATATATTTAATAAGGGGTTAATATCCAGAATATAAAGAATCTCTACGACTCCTTGACAACAGTAACTAAAAACCACAACTGGATTTAAAAATGAGCAAAGGTCTTGAATTAATACTACTCCAAAGGAGATACACGAATGGCAAATAAGCACAAGAAAACATGCCAACATCACTAATCATTAGGGAAATGCAAATGTAACCCAAAATGACATACCACTTTATATTCATTAGGATGGCTACTACTAAAATAATAATAATAAAAAACCAATAATAACTGACAAATGTTGGTGAGGACATGGAGAAACTGAAACCCTTGTGCAATGCTGGTGGGAATGGAGAATGGTGCAGTTGCGATGGAAAATAGCATGGCAGTTCCTAAAAAAACCCCCAAAAAACCAAACAAAAAAACTAAACTAAACATAGAATTAGCATGTGATCCAGAAATTCTGTTTCTGGGATCATACTCTAAAGAATTGAAAGCAGGGACTCAAATAGATATTTGATGTGAAAATACACATAAAGTTAGGTAGCTTGCCAAATGTGTATTTCTGGTGTGTCTGGCTCCAAAAGTTTATGTTTTTACCCACTATGGTCTTCTTTGCAAAATGGAAGAGTTACGAGTGTTCATTCAGGTGGTCTTCCCACTCAGGGAGGACATGTTGTGATCATTTTCTACTGACGTCTTGACCAACATTGGTCACTAAAGGCCACTTTTGTGTCTAGCTAAAGTACATCTAAGGAATTTGTGTCCTGTATGTCTTCAGAGAAAGCTCTTCAGAATCAGACTGCTTCAGTTTAGATCCTAATTCCACCATGTTGTCTGTATGGCATTAAATAAGATACTTCCTCTCTCTGTGCCTCAGTTTCCTTTGGGGTGCAATGGGCTAATAACTGTGTCTAACTCATAGAAGTATTGTGAGGATTACAAGATGGAAACCATGTACAGCTTTTAGAATAGCGCGCAGAACATTAAACACTCTGCATGTGCTAATGTTATTGTGATCAATCTTTAAATACTAGCCCTCTTTTATGATTATCATCTATTTTTATAGTCAGATTTGCAGTGCTTTTAGCAACCTCTAGACTGTGTTTCTCCATCCACCATCATGTTGTAGGATGATCCCACTAATGCTATTAAGGTGGCAAGACATAAGATGAGCTCTGTTTTCCCATTTATTTTCCTGTGAGCAGTTATATCCTGATTCTCCTGGGGGTATAATTGTGAAAGAATGACTCAGTTTATCCACACCACCCAAATTCATCCTGCAATTTCATGCAGAGTGACTTCGCCCGAAGAAAAAAACTGTTATCCTAAAATATGTGCATAAGCTATTGTAATATTTGTGGTTGCAGAATGAAAGCTATTCCTTCCTTTTGCTACACCTTCAATATTTGCTCAGGTGCAACGCGATTTCCACATGAACTGACTCTGAAAACTTACCAGAGAGTTGGAGCGGTTGTCATTCCGGCCTCTAGCAACTTCTCAAACAAAATCATATTCCCGAAAAACGGTTACATAAAGTACCTCTAATAAATCTCTGTGTGTTTGTGCCTTATTATAAACCCCATTCGCAATCTGCCTTTAAGCATGAGCACATTTTTAATCAAGCGGTAAAGCATGCAGGTCTAAAGGTCATCAAAGCTGGAGTTGCAGTGAACTGTTCTGTCCCCCCTGGTGGAGGGAGCTTGGCTGGAGAGTTTATGCAGTTGCCCCAAAGTTCTGTTCCCTGTGCGCCTGACTGCACTTCCCACGTGGCAGTGAAGAACACACTTAAAGGAGACAATATTGTTCTACTTACACTGAGGTCCCTAATTCCAGATGGAACGGGTTTTGTTTTTTTTTTTTAAGAAGGGAAATGTTCACAAAGTCTATCCACTAAACATATCTTTCTTCAAAGGCCACACCAGTAACAAAATAATAATAAAATAAAGCTCAGTGAACAGCAGAAGTAGATTTTATATTTGCAAAACATAAAAAGAGGAAGTAGCAAATTACAATGGAGCCTGGGACTCAACTTCAGCTCGGGGACAATGGGCCCCAGATTCCTATTGGATGCACGACCATCAGTAAGTCCTCCACAACGGCCATAACTTCTGAACTTGAAGTCTATTGGCAATTTTATGTCCATTTGTTTGCAGATGTTATTACTAAGTTTCATGCATTCTCCCAAACTGTGGTCGGCAATGATTTGCTAACTTTTTACAAATTTGCATGTGGTAACTTAACACAAAGAGGAAGAGAGAGTAAAGTAGCCTCAGCGGGCCCTTGCACTAGCTTGAAATTGGGAGGTGACTAATAGGTGAAGCAAAAGACATTTTTAAAGCAAACACATTTTTCGGATGCATATCATTTTATTTCCAAATATGAGATAATTATATCCTCATCTCTATGTCTAACTATGTGTTTACATCTCTTTTTATGATATTTCTCTCCACTCTGTGACTTAAAAATAAATATTTAGACAGAATTTACAGTTAGCAGATCAATGAGGCATTTAGAGCAGTTTGCAAGTTCAAAAGAAAGTAGAGGACTCTGCAAATGTAGTTAGTATTCCAAGTATAATCATGAGTCATCACTGATCTAGAATTGATGGCGGTATTACTTTGAAGGAATGTGCAAATGATGAGCCTAAAGAGACAAATTAAGAAAGGAGGGGAAAAAAGAGCTAGGGGAGCCTGGATGCTCACATTTCTATTATGATTGAGTATCTTGGTCCAAATGATTGATATTATGCTGATGACTCTTATAGGAAAAATATAGATGAGACTCATTTTTTGATACGAAATCTTAAATTCATATCTAAGTCCAAACAATGCAGAGTAGACCGTGCCAATGACGACTGTTCCTGTCTGGTCATGGCCATGAGAACACGCCTGCCAGTGGAGCCTGATTTCTCCATTCCTGTCTCCCAAATGCTGTGCCCGAGCTTATGTGACCACCTTGCCCCATCCATCATTGTCTTACCCATTTTTCTCTCTTTCATAGAGCCTAATAATCTCCTTCTCTTCTACTTTCCTTTGCTATTTCATTCCCATCTATTTTTCAGGCTGTGCAGACTCAGGAGTAGCTCTTTCATTTTCTTTACCTTTCCCTGGATGTAGGCTCTATTCACAGCACAGACCAAAATCCTTCCATGAATACCCACCCCACCACCCTCCCAACCTCACAAAAAGCAGCCAGCTACATCTTGTACAATAATATTTTTTTAAACGTGGAGCCAGAGATGATTATTACTTTTTGCCAGTGACCTGGCTTAATAATGAAAGGCTTTATACATGCTAACAATGAAGACTTCTTTCCCCCGGTAACAATTTTTAAATAAAGCCACTGAATTGAGGTACTTTTGTTTTTACAGCTGGAAGGGGTCTCCGTGACTATTCAGTCCCACACTTTTATTTAATAAAAGAGGCGCCTAAAGCCCAGAGAGGCGAAGTGTCTTATCTCTGTGTGACAGCAGCAGGGCTGTGAGCAAGTCCCTGGGTGCCCAGGTAGGCTCTTCCCGCTGCTCCGCTGAGCCCCTCTGAACCTGGCGGTCAAGTGATGAACACCGCCGTGCTGAACCACCAGGGTCAAATACTGAAGCAGTTCTTATCTGTGTCCAGTCACCAAATGGTGGTGACTTTGAAGAAATCCCTCCAACTCTCTGTCTCATTCTTTGCATTTGAAAAATGCATAATTCCTCATGTGTTTACAGTCCATTGAGAGAGAGAAAGAGAAAGATACGTGTGTGTATATTTATGTGTATATATATATATACACATAAATGCACACAAATAAGGAGGTCCTTTCAAATAAGAAGAACTTTTCGGAGGCATCATTTAGAAACTGAGTTTTTGTGCAACCAGCAAAAGCATGATCAAGACAGGAAATAAATTGCCTTCAGTCTTTAAAGCATCAAGAAGACTCTATCTCTTATCCTCCAAGAGCATCATTTAATTACCTCTAGCGTTACCAACTCAATGGACCACCTATCCCAATTAAACAGCAGTGCGTGCTAATTATCATTAGACTTAATTGGTTTCCCAATTCAGCAACATCCCTGATCAAGTCTGCCCCAGTTAAGTGGCGTTTATTGAACCACCTGAATCTTGCTTAAAAGAAATAAAAGAATATTTCCCATCTCAAGTTCAACAGATATGACCAAGTCACCAAGTCACACTAGCCAGTTTCTAATTAATTTTGCAAAGCATACCCTGAGGTTGGGTACAGTAAGCATATCTTCTCCAATTAGAGTGCATTTTTTATTGCAATCAAGTAAGATTAAGCAAAACATTTCTAACAGTCAGTAAATGTGTGAAAGTTAACAAATATTTACTAACATATTTCCCCCTCCTTCTTGCACACTTTTTTTTTCTTTTTACCAAGATGTTATGATTATTTCATTCTTTCAGATTTTCCACCCTTGAAACTGTGTTTTGTAATAACACCTGTTCTGAAGAGTAGATAAGCACAAAGAAAGGAGAAATTATGCTCTTGGGCTTAACCTTCCCAGAGAAATTTATGTGCATAATAGTTCCTTTGCATCGGCAAAGTAGATGAATGTAAAATCTGGTACTTGAGAACAGCTCAGGACAGGAGGGGATCCTGGCCGAACTGGCCTCACAATCTGCATAGGTTTTAGAAGGTCAGGGCTGAGTATAGACAGGAAGGAGATGACTGTCCTTGTGGAAAGCTTGGCATTTAGAACGGCATATCGTATAAGTGCATGTGTTCCGATGTTGGAAGTGTGACCCTTGGAGTAATTGTTCTCAGTCTGCTCTATGACGGCTCACATGGACTCATGGGACTCAGGAAGGCAAACAAGCGTATTTGAGCTCCTCCTTGGAGGAAGTCTAGAATTCTCACCTCAGATTCTTCCTGCTAAAGTGAGAGCAGAGCATCAAAGAGAAATCTGTGACTCTCAGATTCCCACTTTCCTCGGTTCCCCCAAGGAGATAATGGGACAAGAGGATAGGTGGGAATTGCTGGCAGAATCAGGTCGTGTCCTGGGACCACATTTCTTTCGAGGGCATTAAAACTGTTCTGTGTATCTCTGGGAAAGAAGCCCGTGGTCACAGTAGCCCTCTTGGAGGCGGAGGTGGAGATGGGAGCAGAGGTTCTCCCTCGTAGCACAACGCGTGGGCACCAACAATGGAATCATCCGGCAGAGCAGGTGGCACGCGGTCCACCGGTCTTACCAGGGCCTTGCTTCTGGTAAGTGCACTGCAGTTGAGGGTTTGAGATCAGTAGTGAAAGCAGTAAAAAGACCATTGGCACATGGAGTGGGAGGGAGGGACCGCCCCATGGACAGGGCATCAGAGGCGGTTCTTATCCCACCAGTAGAGAAGAATAAATAATAATGAGAAGAAGAAGAATGGAGAACAATATCATCACATTTGATCTTAGCTTTCTTTGGACTGGCTTAAAATGCTTCAAATTTGGGTTAAAGACTCCAAGAAGAAAACAAGAATATCACACAGAGTGCTTTACCTTTTCTCAAGAAACTAGTGCACATTTAGATTATATAAGAGTTGATGGAGCCCATTACTAGAGTAGAGCTCTTTATTGGCAGCATGAAAACACAGAAGTAACCTAAATTTCTAGGATGCTATTTAACTAATTAAAATCAATGTTCCTAGTAATATGTGAAATTACCTCCAATACCATTTCTATGTGTCTGCCCATAACTGAATTAAACTGTTCTGGCCTAAAGCAAAATTGTCAAGTGGAATCATTGAAGGTGGAGCTGGAAGGAAATCTTACTCCTTATCAGTTATTCCCAGGTTCTCTCGTTCTACATCTAGGTTCATTTTGATCCTTTCATTATGAAAGGATTTGGCCCAAGGAGAACCAAGTTTCCCAATTATTGTCTAGTAGCATTTCTGTTATCCATGGTGGAAACCTCTCAGAATCTTCCAACTTTAGTTTCTGGTTCCTCCCTTCTAACCAAAATTAGAAAAGATCTGGTACCAGTTTTTCACTGCTGTGCCTTCCGAAGATCTGATAGGGTCAGACTGCCATGTGTCCTAATACTGGGACGCATTCTATCAGCGGCAGGAAACTTCTCTGAGGAGGTGAGGGGACACCATCAGGTAAAGGGGAAGAACGGGGGGAGCATGGGCTATTCCAAGTGCTGGGGCATCGATGCGGTACTTGTCAGGGGGTATATGATTAAAGTTCAACTATTTGCAAGATGAGTGAAAAAAAAAGCCTCTGAACATTGATGCGTGTTCTTAAACTAGTTAATTAACAACAGAAGATTAAAAGCTATAAAGATCTGTCAAAAAGTAGTACTAATTACAGTTATTTATGTGGACTACTAAACTATTGGCCTGAAATGTCATGGAACAACACGTATCATTAAATATGTGTCAGATTAACTTTGTTGTAAATTGTATTTCATTCATTTTCTGTCATCGGCAATTATCGAACACCTGCTATACGCAAGATTACTATTTTTTTTCTCTTTTTTCACTCATCTCCAACTTCCCCCTCTTAGCATTTCCCTGTCTTTCTCTCCTCATCCCTGGTGATCATGAGATAGATAGCCCTGTTACAACTGCATTTATCGGTTGTCTATCAATGTTCTTCCCCATCTTTGCTGAGGAAACCAAATTTTGTTGAGATACATTTTTCCCCCCATGCAGCCATGTCCTTGAGGAAAGGACAGCCCTACCTCCAATAAATTTTGATTTATTTAAATCAATTGTGGTAATTTCATTTCCTTTATCAGTGATCTGCTTAGAAAGGACCAGGTGACCCTGTTCTGGCTAATGAACTATGAAAGTAAGATCACTGAAGAGCTTCAGAGAAACATTTCTTAGCTCTTCAAAGGTGTCCAAAGGAAAACACAGGTGTTTTTTTCCCTTTCTTTTTTCTTTCTTTCTTTCTTTTTTTTTTTTTTTTTTTTTTTTTTTTTTTTTTTTTTTTTTGCCATATTTTGACCTTTGACTTTGAAATATATGAATGCGATGCCTGAAGCTAGAGCAGTGATCTCAAGACTATGAGGAGAATTAACATATCCACTGAGGGTAGACGATGAAAGAGATGGAAGGAAACAGAATCCTCTGTGATACGTTAAATTACTGAATGATTGGACACTACAGTCACCCCACCCAGGATCACATGTTACATGAGATAATAACATTTGCTTATTATTTACGCCACTTTGGGTTAGATTTCCTATTTTTTGTTGCTAATTGTATTTACGGCTATAGCAGTGAATTGGTTATGTGAAAAGATTTTGGGGTCAGGCAAATCACTTCCTATCTATCTACGTGAATCTGTTTTTTATCCATAGAATATAAAATGCATCATATGTGTCTAATGCATAGTATTGGCACAAAGAAAGTTTGTTGATAATTAAATAGTGGTTCTGGGTGATATAAAAAAAATAACAAAGTAAAAGTAATATTTAGAACGTCAAGAACAATATCAAGAGGTATAAAATACACGACTCTGATTTGGGTTTCTGGTTTCAAATTCCAAAATTCACCTTCCCAGAGCATTGAGTCAGAACTGACAAACTTCCAAAAATTATGCCAGAGCTCTGAATGTGTCTAGGGCTGAAACACTGAACAATAGTAATTGAGAGAAATTCCTTTTGAGCACCTTCGGGTTATGCAAGAATGAATAAGACACCTAAACAAAGTTAAGTTTGAGAAAATAAAGTTAGTATAAAACTTCAATTAAAAGTATAATCATGTTTATTAAGTGGCAAAAAATTATTTCAAAATTTAAAAGGACTTTACTGTCAAATTGTGAATTTCCTTGCCATCTAAGGTATTTCTTAGTATAGAAAATGTGTGTATATTTGTGTGTGCATGTGTGTTCACGTGTCTGTGTGATACAGCATTCTTTATCTCATCCTTTCATATTAAAAATAAGTCAATTTATACATGGGACAAACTAAAAACTGGGAGAGACACATACTAAAATATTTGCCATGGCTAATCTATACCTTCGGCTACCCCCAGTTGTCTTTAAATTATTATCTTCCCAAAATACATCAATTTCTCAGAGCACTGTATTTAAATGATAAATCTTTTGAAATGGAATATTCAGACTGAAGAAAATAGTACTTGGAGATGATTTTATTTGGGTAACATGCTGTGCAAACTCCCAACATAATTGATGTACAAAGAGATGTGAGAAAGCATTCTAGAATATTGCTCACGAGCAGAAGATACAGAGGAACAGAGTTATGCTACACCTGACAGCACCATCTTGGGTCCCTTTCACTATCTGTTTGGAAGTTTCCTACTGGTAAGCTACGATGTCACACATGAATGTCTAAGAGAAAAGGTTTATGTTTCTTCAGCTTTAGAAAGACACAGCATTGATGCTTATATACACTCTCCTTATCTTTACTTTTTAAATTTTTTCCCTTAAAAAAAAAATTGCCTTCTGGGGGCACCTGGGTGGCTCAATCGGTTAAGTGCCGGACTCTTGATTTCAGTTAAGGTCATGATCTCAGGTTGTGAGATCCAGTCCCGCACTGGGCTCCATGCTCAGTGGGGCTTCTGCTTAAGATTCTCTCAATCCCTCTGGCCCTGCCCCCAGCTTGTGCTCATGTGCTCTCTCTCTTAAAAAAAAAAAAAAAAGTCTTCTGTAGTAGATATATGCTCAAAGATGTGATACTTTTGAAAGTAATTTGAAGCCAAATACTTAGATCTGGAATGGTGGAAGAAGAAGGAACCCTATAAGAGCAAATTCGAGTAGATAAATTTCTTAGAGGAATAACTGATAATTAGATCATACTGCTTATCCAAAAATCAAGGAGTGGGAAAGAAATGGCATAGGAAAAGGGGTTCATTCAACATATGTCGAATGATCACTACGTGCCAGGCAGTGTGATGGGTATCGGGGACACGCATGTTCTGTTAGAACTTCCTTTCAGGTTTACCCTTCAACAACTCACTCCACACATATACGTGGCTTATGTTAATTTCCAAGGTAAAGTGTTAAAAATGAAAATAGCGAGTACATTTCAAAATTATTTAAAATATTTATATTGGTTATATCCCAAAAAGAATTTTAAATTTTGTCCTATTTTTAGTGAAAAATTTATATTGTCAGAGGAGAATCTCTTTACAAGCAGTTGCTGAGGGGAGGGGGGACTGGTTCTGGCATATTCCAGAGATCTCTGGCTGAGGGACATTCTCTGCTGATTTAAAAAGTGGCAATCTGATTTTCTTTCCCACACCTGGAGGAGCTCAGCAAACAGCCAGCTCGCAGGTGTCACCCAAGTCTGGCTAAGGCTGGCTCCAGCAAGTCTAGCCAGATCTGGCGGAGCTATTCGAGGTCCTGGAGGGGGCCTGCCTCCCGTGAGCTTGGGCTTGAGTACACGTATGTGGGTGGCTAAGCCTATGCAACACTCTGGGTTATAACTCTCCACCTTTCTGCATCTAAATAGTAGTCAAACACTTAGAATAACATTAAGACACGTTCCAGCTTGCCCTGCCAGTCAAAGGGATAGCAGGGGGAAAAACTGAAACCCTGCATTTCAGAACCCCAAGGGCTTGCTGATTTGTTAGGTTTAGCGGTTCAGAGGATTAAAAAGGCAGAAATATTAAGAAGGAAAAAGAGAGAAGAAAGAACCAGCATATCCATTGAAGCAAATCTAACGAGCGGCTGGGGCACATGAAGAAAAGGTTCTGCTACCTGACCAAATCTTATTTATTATTCTTGCTTCACAATTAAAAATTTTTAAAAAACTAATAATAATTTCCTAGACATTTGTCTTTTTTTGCTATGCTAGTCACATTCCCCAAATCCTTTATCAACGCTGCTCTGCATATGAATGGGCTGTAATTGAACTGTCACATTCATGAAGGTCAGTAACCTTTCATTAGTAAGAATGTGTCTTTCTTGATAAATTATAAAGTCTCTGAGGATTTGAAAGCATATTCAAAAAAAATTCTCTCTATTATACCTTGAAAAACAAAATACGGATTTTTTTCTGATATTCTGTGTATGGGGTAGGAGAGAATGATTGCTTGTGTTTCTGTTTAATTTGCTTTGTGTAGGTTTCTTTCCTTCTTTTTTTCTTTCTTTTTCTTTGTTTTTGAGCAGGGAGTGGGGAATCCTCTCTACACCCCACCAACCTTGGCTCTGTTGTTGTTGTTGTTGTTGTTTTATCAGCAGCACTATGCAAAATTGTCTAGTGTGAGCTTTTCCTGAGTCCTTCTTAAAAGCAAAAATGAAAAACTTGAACTTCTTTTCTAAAAAAATTACAGCTAGTTATTCTGTCTGCTGCATTAAAAAACAGTAATTATGGACGTTTTTCTTTCTCCTAGCACACTTCAGCATTTGCCAAGGAAAAGACCAAAGTCATTATGTGCAAATGAAGACCCACCTGAGTTATGCATATTCTGCTAATACCACCCAATGATTTAACTGGTAATTAACTCAGACAAGCACTCAGCCATCCCACCTTTGTGTTCAAGATGGCTGACCCCAGAGCGTTTTCCCGTCCTGCCGGAGATGTCTGCTTCTGTGTCCATGTAATTGGACTTGAGACCCCTCTGGGGATTTTCAACCAAAGCTGCAGACTTACTCAACCAGGACTCATTCTCTGCAGCCCTTTAGACTAACCGATCTTTGGTCAAAAACTCCAAGTTAGGCATGCCTTTAAATGTGCACCAGTGTTTTAGAGGAAGAACCTGGGAATATCAGACAATTTGGGACATCGTTTGTTTATTCAGCTTTATCAACTTTAAATTGGATTAAAAAGATTCCTCTGGCATTACTGACAGTGAAAAGCCCTTAAACCACTTAACATGAAATCTGAAAGACAATGGCAAAAAGACCCAAATGAGGTGACAGGAAGGACTCCTTATGCTATTGTTTCTGCCACATTCACAGCCTGTGTGCTTATTTGATACACGGAGAGCTTCAATTCCTAGAGAACTTGCTTACCTCTCAAACAGGTGGACAAGCATCAATGCAAAACATATCATCTGCAGATGGAAATTTTAAATTTGTCATAAGAGAGACAAGGGAAAATAGAAGGACTTCAGCATGAGCTGAGTCCGCTTTCAAAGAATGTCATCATTTGTTGTTCTATGCAGTGGCATGGTGGGCATATCAAATACACTTCTTATCAAAAAAAGGAATATTTTCCTATGGTATTAGTTAGGTTCCAACTAAGAAAAAAGACCCAGGCCAGGTAGTTCCACAGGGGGAACGTGGTAAAGGTTTTCAATGCCGCTAGAAGAGCTGACGGAGCAACAGGGGAGGAGGGAAGGAGGCTACTGAAATCTTTTACCACCCTTAGGGCTGGAGGGACAGGAGAGGAGATGGCGTCACTGGGGCCTCAGTGCTGATGGCAGGTGCCAACCCGTGTGCACCAGGACATCACAGCTGAGATGCACAAGTGCTCTTCTAAAACATGATTCTCCTTATGCAGCCAAGCATGTCAGACTTTGTATCCAAATAGTTCAGCTGGGGGAGCTGGAACTGTAGCAGCTGTGCCTGATAGGAGCTGGGAACTCCAAGGGAGGCACTGACGAGTGGAAGCTGATGCCACTGATAAGACACAAAAGAGACCTTACAGTAGAGAGAAATGGGAATAATCCAGTATCTCCTTCCTTTTGATCCTACATCCTCCCATTAGTGCCTTCTATTTTAGAATTTAGCTCGAAGCAAGTTGGCCCAGGAGTTGGGGAATGTCAATGCAGGGTTCCGCCCCAGTGATCCAGGGGAAAGGGCATGGAACACATTGGAGAGCATAGAGGTGGATGGCCAGCGGGATGTCTCTCCCAGCGGAATGTGCCATTTAGGGCAAATACTATCCTTAGGTTGTGCAAGGAAGATACACAGGCAGGAAAAGAAAAGCATTGAATTATGGCGTTAGAACAGACAACAAGGTATTTCATTCATTTTAGTGGTCAGTCAAAGTCAACCAAAGTTCCTGAGCGATTTCTCAAAATGTAAAAAAGAGAAAAGCATAGTCACTGGTGTGAGGTTCACCACGACATATCAACACGTAGTTCACGATTTGCTGGGACGGCCTCGATGGTTCCTGTTGGCTCAGGTGGTGCTTCTTGCAGGTGCTTGGAGATATTGAAAACCATGCCTGCACTTACAAAATATGGTTTCAAAGAAATTAAACTAATTTTTTAAAAAACAAGTATGCCAGAATCGACATCCAAATAGTTTTTCTTCTTTAATTCCTTTGGCCAATTTCAACATTTTTGGATAAAATATTCTTAGATAAACATAAGATTCTACTTTGGATTCTTTTTTTAGTTTTACTTTTTTTAGAGAGAGAGCATGAGTGGGGGTCAGAGGAGAGGGAGAGGGAGAATCCCAAGCAGGTTCCACACTTGGCACAGAGCTCAACACCAGGGTCAATCTCATGACCCTGAGATCAGGACCTGAGCCAAAATCAAAAGTCAGACACTTAACTGACTGAACCACCCAGGCACTCCTACTTTGGATTCTTACATGACTTTCTTTTTTAAAGAAATGATTAATCATGGAATTCAGTGTTGTTTCGCTTTGTTTTGGCCAGGAACTTCCTAACCATTATTCTTCACCAGGAATAACCTGACCATTGGGGTTACTTCCCCTTCTACAGACAAGAAAGAGTTTATATGACAGACTAAAGCTAAAGGAGCATCTGGTGATTTTGATGTAAGCTCAGAATTTCTGAGCCCTTGGAGTAGGAAATTACCCAGTGTTCACACCCAAATCATTCCTCAGGTTGATGCTGCCCTTGCTCCGACAGTGGTTTTAAACTGGACTCCTACAACCTCCTAGAAAATACAAGTTGTGTTTGGAGGGTAAAGGGGAGTGAAAGGTAGAGGGGAGTGAGGGGAGGGGTAAGTCTGTGCCCTCCACTCCTGCCTCAATCACAGCAACTTCACTAATTGCCTTATGGATACTGCGGTTGACTTCCTGAATTATTCATCCCATTTTCTACTAGTCCCTCATTCTGAACTATGAGAAACTTCTAGTTTCTGATTAGTCCTCAAGCCAATCACATAATCTCAAAGTCCCTTTTACTGATTGGTTCACAGGCTCAGGCATAATCCAATCAGTGGATGCCATTCCCCTGCAGGCATGTGAATCTGGTGGTTTCTCCCACCAGGTGTGAACAAGGCAGAATTGGAGCCTGGGTGAGCCTGGGTGTGCTTGTAACAATCTAATGACCACCGAGGGATCACCAGTGGTATCAAATAATGCTGGCATTGGTAGGGTAGAGAGAATGAAAGAACTGGGTCCTTGATGAAATTATTGAACAACTGATTCCACCACCGTAAAGCTTAATCTTACACCTGGCAGTCTTCACACATAGGTGATGATTTCCTTATCTTTTAAATCTATTCATTGAGTTGGATTTTCAGTCACCTGCAGCAGAAACCATAACTGGTAGTGTTCTACCTTTAAAAAGATTGAAAAGTACTGCCCTGGAGAAACTTCTAAAAAACTTGATACGTTAGATAGTTTTGTTTTCCATTGTCCATTCTCTACTGTCCTTTCCTGCCTTGTGATACCCTGACCCCTTCCGTTCAGCCCAGCATCACCCTCATTCCATGGTGAGCTGCCTAGGATCTTGCTAGAGGTCTTCCATGGACCTCAGTCTTCACTTGACATTTAGTAACCCTGCGTTGCCCTCACTAAGTCAGTTGACTGGCATCGTTGATGAATTTGTTCATGGCCAGTAATGGCAACGGAAACTTTACTTTGGGACCACGATGCCTTGAGTATAACAGACGATTTATAAGTGTTTGCTGGCTCAATAAAAGAATTAGTGAAATAAATATGTGATACCATCTATAGAATATTTATGGTTGATGAGAGAACTTTTAAAATATTACATCATAACCCCAACAAATGAACCTATGATAGAATCTCAGACCCAGCGCCCAGCCACGGGACATTTTTGCAAAGAGGCACCTTCTCAGAGCTCTTTCAATCACAGCATTTATTTAACCATGTACTTCACTTAGCACTAAACCAACCTAGGTGGCAAAGTTATTCATAAGAAAAAAAAAAAAAGAGAGAAGAAAAAGTCCTGACTGCTGAAGACAGGTGTTGGGGAACCCACCCTTCATGTTAACATGAACAGCGTCCAACATTCGAAGAGCTGCTCACTCGTCTCTGCTGGTGCCTGGCAGCCGGCCCTTCCAACCCCCTTCCCATTCTGTGCTGCCTCATGTTTACACAGCGAAAACGAAACTGTTGCCAGTGTTAATACAGCATAATTTATAAGCTGAGAAGAGAACTCAGCATGCATTCCCTTTTCAAGTGAAACAGACTGTTATTTTCGGAACCAACTGAAGGGTGGAGACATTTCTTGGAAACCAAAGGAACGGCTGATTCTCCAGATCCCTTCTGCTTCATAGGACCCACCTCTCAAGACGCAGGCAGGACCAACTCACAGAAGAGCTCGGTCTGACAAATCTGTTCCTGAATTATAGAAGGCAGATTCATCTGATGAGGCCATTCCTTCTAGGCTCCGAAAAGTCACTTACACCTCTAGTCCAGAAAGAGAAGCCAGGGACTTGAGATCCAAAACACTGCTTATTAGAGGGGGCCCATAGCACAGAGTCTATTTCTCACCCATTAGCTATGATTTTGGGGATACTGCAAAGCCAGATCCCATTGCCAAAGCAGGATATAGGACACAAAATCCTAATCCCCAAATAAATGTATTTCGATTCTATAATAGACGCCATATGTATCCATATCATATCCATCTTGCTTGGCTTCTAACTAGCAACTGAGGTTTTTGACTGAAAACTCTCTCCCTCTCTCTCCCTCACACACACACACACAGATACACACACACTTCCAAATTCCAGGACCAGTCTTAAGGAAAACAGGAAGTAAGATCTCCTGGGGTAGCTGTGTCAAATCTATCTTGCTGGTCCCACCCTAAATTCGGTAGTTACACCTCTCCAAAACTGGGTTCCTTATCTCCTCTAGGTGCCCCAGTGATTTTATTCGATTATCCAGTCTCTAATTACTGAGTTTATTATCTTCTTTAAGGCATCTGCCCTCCCAGACCTTCCCTCTGAGCCTTCCATGGCTCTTCTTTTGCCCTATTACTGGCTTCTCTAGACTGTAGACTTGAAGTGGACTTGTTACAGTGATATCTACCTTTCTGCCATACCTTGAAATTTTAGACTTGCTGTTAAGCTCATGTTTCTATTTGCCTGCCCTTGCAATCACGTGCTGCCATGTTGAGATGCTCAGCTTCGGCCTAGCCCCATGCTATCTATCTGGATGACAACTAAAAACCAGTTATAATAGAATATTGAGCCCTAGATCCCCCTTGAGACATGATCCCCAGGATCAGAATGGGTCCATTATGCTGCTTATCCTGCTAATCCCCACCATTAGGATAAAGAGCCATGGTATTCACTGCAGTGTAAGGACAGGACTCACAGGAATGAAGCTGGAGGGTCCCTAATGTCTGGGAAGAGCATGGTAATGACCCACATCACACTCCACTGTGATGGCTTCAACCTTCACAGCTGGACACATATCACCTATATGATGAACTTGGCCTTGGACAATAAGATCCAAACTGGTGCTAGAAAAGCATGGTCTTGGGACCCCATGGAAGCTGCTTAGTGCTATTTTGAGTTTCTTAATGTCTGGATGACTGCCTTACACAGGTTTTTGTTTGTTTTTTTCCCCTGTTTTCATCGCTAAACCACACACGTCTTTAATGTGAAATATGGTATCAATTGTACCTTGTATAGCCCCGTGAACGTTTAAAACTTCTGGAGATACAAGCTTCCTAGTCCATCAGTACCTTATTGGATTATCAATAATTATTTACTGCTATTATTCTCCAGTGTAATTCCTGGATGAGAAGAATGCAACATGGAACAGATAAAATTTTACTACAGAAGATAAATAAGTAATGAAGGGATACATTTCTCTGAGTTTTCTTTTGGTGGAGAAGGTAAGGCAGAAGCTTATACGGAATGAAGTCCTGGGGGTGTGTCTCTGGGATTCAGCTGTAGCATTGCCAGGGGATTAAATAATCCCCAAAACAATAAAGGTCAAGATAGAGACAGACCTCCCAACTCTTTGAAGGGAATTGACCTCCCTTGCCATATTCTCTATATTTGCCAAATACCCAGCTCTTCCCAACCTTCTTCCTACTAGAAGATCTGTCAACCAAACCAACATAAGCATGAAGACGTTTGCTAAGTTCCTCTTAAAATGAACCCTGGAAACCTATAAAATGTTGCAGTTAGAGAAACCTGTATAAAACTATTTTGATTTCTCAAGACACCAGGTAGAATGAAGTCTCCTCCCCCTCCCCAACCCTGCCCCATGAGCTTTCCAAGAAGAAGCATAGGGACAGAAAGATTGACAATGTCAGTTCAAAGCACATGGCAAATAAAACCACTCGAGGTACTTCACGGCTTAGTTAAGCAAACCTTGTTGAAATAAATAAATTTTAAAAAGCAAACCAGAAAGATTTCGAGGCCCATGATGTCTGTAAATAATTCAAGTCATATTCTCTTGATCCCTCCCTCTTGCTTCTCCCCCACTGTTGTGCTGGGTCTGCCCCTCCACAAGCAGGGGCCTCCTGAGAGCTCATGGGAAGACGAGTTTGCCTCACTTGGTTGCCAGCCACACGAGGTTTTCCCGGCAGCACTGGTTAGGAATCACTTCATGACCTCAGTGTCCCACAGACTCACTGTTTCATCTGTTTGAAAGCCATATGGTGGGAAGAGTCCTCAGGCCCTTGTCTAAAATGCTGGCTACCTATGTAGGGGTCCTTTAAAGTAATGCCTCAGGTTTATGGTGGCAGAATTGAAAAGTAAAAGGAGGGGATTATTTTATTTTATTTTCTTGTTTTGTTTTTTTTTTTAAACGTTCCAGCTGACAGACTTCAGCAAGACTTTCTCATCCGCTAAGCGAAAAACATTTGAACAGAACATTTTTCTTTTTTGGTTCCCACAAAACCACCCAACACAAACATGGTAGATAAAACTTTAAAATGCCAGGCTTCATCTTACAAGTATTAGAGGCTAATCCTCTTCCATTATTAATTAAACTGTGGGGGCAAAGATCAGAGGAACATTGTCCATTACCTTATAATAGACAAGTCTGTGTTCCAGCTGATATGTATATTTTTCCTTCCAGAAAGCCAAACTTAAATTTTTTTTATTCTCTTTTTAAATGGTTTTTAAAGATGTCTATTTGGACTTTATAAAGATTTAAGCGAGCATTTTAATAGAATGATGTTTCTAACTCTTAAAAGTTATAAATTATATTATGTACAAAAACAATACACCCTTACATGATAACGGGATTCTGCCGTGTCCGGAGTCGTTACCAGCCATAACACTCCAAAACAGATCACTAGGAACCATCTTGCACCCTCACTGGTTTGAGTTTGGGCCTATGAACGACTAACAACACTAGCTAAAGGCCCTCAAACAGATTACAAGGTCCTGGGAAGTATTCAACAAATCAGAGACAAGCTCCATTTAGGTGTCTTACACTCTAGATGCCCCAGCGTTCAGTTCCTTTGCATAGAAACGAGAGATGTCCTAACTCTTGAAAGCTTTACAAGATTTAATTAGTGGACGTTCAAAAATATATGGACACTCATATTAGAATCAGCTCCCAGCAGGGACAAAGGCAGCCCTGCCTTTTGTTCAGAAACAGGAAAAGGAAACACTTCTCAATGTGTGACTAATTTATTAGAACTAGGTAATAATGTCTTATCATTCCTGCTCTTTGAAAATACCTCAGGAGGCATTTGGTTGTCAAACAGTTCTAGACATTGTTGACTCCCCAGTTTTTCAGCACCACTAACAACAATATAAATATTTATGAATCCATGACGACGCCAGATTCAGAAACAGTCATAATCCTCTTTCTCACCATCTTGGAGACTGAACCACATATTTGCACTACCTTCACTCCAGTGTCTTTTTGGCATCAAAGACAAAAAGGGATGGGAGCCTAAGGGAGACTAGAGAGAAATAACAAAATGTCATGCTTATTTCCCTACTAAATTTCCTAAAGGGAAAAATCAAGCTATAATGGCATCTATTGAGACAGGTGGGGGAAACAGTACAGATTTTTTTTTTTTATCAGATAATCATGTTGCATAAATTGTAAATACCTCGACACTGGATTGTGGATACGCAGGGAAATGCCCTTATTGTCAGGTGGGTGCTGAAGTATTAACAGAGAAAGTATCATGATGGAGTGCAAATAATTTCAAATGGTTCAAGACTAAAATGTAAAGATAGTTGATAGATGTAGAGCAAAATGTGAACAATGGGTGATTCTGGTGAAGGTAATGACATATGGCTGCTCTCCACACTTTTCTTGAAAATTTCTCTGTAGGTCTGAACGCTTAAAAATAAGAAGTTAGGGGAAGAACACCAGTTTGGGATGGGGGAGGAAGCATGAGGGACACGGATGGAAAAATATTGCTCATGTGTCGATGATTGATTCCAGGGCAGAGCAGTTCATGGGAAGTTCGTCAGGTGAGTCTTTCCACTTCCGTGTGTTTTAGAAGTCTCTATAATAAGAGTGTTTTTTGTTCTTATTTCTTTATGGAGCAGGAATAGTCCCTCTTCACCCACCTTTTAGTTTTCCTCCATGCTCTGTTTGGATCAAAGCCCCCTCCCACTTTAAAGAGCCAGAAAACCAACCACAAGTACAGCCCCATTTTCGTGACAGGACAGTACACTCTAGAGTGAGGTGAGACATAGGATGACAGCAGCTAAAGGACTGACCTGATAAACCTCTCTTCAGTCCCCTTATTAATGTCTACAAAGCAAACAGTATTTGCGGGGCATGGGCTTCATTTGACGCTAGGCGCTGGAAGAAGAGGACGGACGTGTGAGAACAGCACAATTTAAGAGAAAAGTCTTTGTGGAAATAACCCAACTGTCCTGGGTGGATGACTGGGTAAAATGTGGTCTCTCCAGACAATGGAATATTGTTCAAAAGGAAGGACATTCTGACGCACGCTACAGCATGGATGAACCCTGAAAACATGCCGAGTGAACTAAGCCAGTCACAAAAGGACGAATACCGTGTGGATCTTCTCATATGAGGTCCCTACAGCCATTAAATTCACTGAGACAGAAAGTAGAATGGTGGTTGCCAAGGTCTGGGGAGACGGGGGAACAGGAGTTAGTGTTTAATGGGAATAGAGCCTCAGTCTGGGAAGGTGAAGAGAGACCTGGAGACAGATGGGGGTGGATGGTTGCACAGCAATGAGAATGTTCTTAATGCCACATAACTGTATGCTTAGAAAGGGTTGAAATGGGGGTGTCTGGGTGGCACAGCGGTTAAGCGTCTGCCTTCGGCTCAGAGCGTGATCCCAGCATTGTGGGATCGAGCCCCACATCAGGATCCTCCGCTGGGAGCCTGCTTCTTCCTCTCCCACTCCCCCTGCTTGTGTTCCCTCTCTTGCTGGCTGTCTCTATCTCTGTCGAATTAATAAATAAAATCTTTAAAAAAAAAAAAAAGAAAGGGTTGAAATGGCAAAAAAAAATTATGTTGTGTGTATTTTATCAGAAAAGGAAGGAAGGAAGGAAGGAAGGAAGGAAGAAGGAAGGAGAAAGGAAGGAAGGAGGGAGGGAAGGAGGGAAGGAAGGAAGGAAAGAAGGGGGGAGGGAAGGAGGGAAGGCAGGCCGGCAGGCAGGCACGGCCAGCCTCTGTCCATAAAGATCTCTGAAGTGTGAAAACCTCCTTGCTTCAATACTTGAAACAACCGAGAGGTAAAAATGTTGCGTTTCCCAAGGCTGTGCAAATTGCAGCTACTGGTAGGAATTCCCACATTAACGCAGACCCAAATTTGGGTGCCGGGAGGACAGAAGCTTCCAGATCACAGAAGGCTGCGCTCTGGGGAGACCCTGCTGTGTGGCCCCAGGAAATCCTGGTTGGCCTGCAGCGAGCTGGGGTGAGGGGTGGGGTGAGGATTTCCTGGTAGTACTCTTGTAATACCTTGTTAGTGCTTGTAATCAACACGGCCAGGATGAAAGAAGTCCGGCTTCAGAACAGAAACATTGTGCTTTAAATTAAATCAGCTCCCTGCTGTGAGCCACTTACTCCCTTCCTCCCCACAGCCAGGGACACAATTCAGAGGTTTCTCTGCTCCCGAAGCAGCATGAGTGACCTTCAGTCTTTCCACTTAAAATCCATTCAAGATCATCACACTGGCTTAAGTAAGAGTCTCCATTCCAGCCTCCCTGCCTCTCCTCCCCTTCTCAGCGGCCCGGCTGTCATACCTTTTTGTGTCTGCCTCTGTCTCTCTGCCTGTCCCTCTGTCTCTGTCTCTGTGTGTGTGTGTGTGTGTGTCTCTCTCTCACACACACACCGACATTGGTTTCTTTTCTTATCTGTGTGTAAGAGTTGCTTAACCCACCTCCAAGAGCATCGCCCTTCTACCTGGCTCAGAACTGACAGTGAGATTTTTCACCTCCTTGCCCTCCTTTCTCCTCTCTGAAGAACAAGGAACCAGATGGCCATCCCCCAGTCTCCCAGCGTGAGTTTGACTGACAGGAGCCTTTGATAAACCTCAGAAGAATGAAGTCATCTCCAGGTCACTGCTGCTGCCTGGCCTTTAACACCCCCACACAGACCACCATTATCTGCTGAATAGGAGACAAAGAAAATTAGCCCTGCTTCTCTATCACCCCCATTATTTCCAGGCTGATTCAAACAAGGAAGCAATGAGATGCCCTTCACTTTTTTCCAAAAGGTACAAATGTCAGCTGTTAAAAAATGCAAACAAGAGGCTTTCCTATGTTAATGGCTGGGTTTCTTTGTTAGGGCTGAGGAGTGGAAAGTACATTTTATTCTCTGCCTTTGAGGAAAGACTTAACAAGCTTCTAAACAACTTCCTTAACTACCCGTACCTTAGCCCAGCTGGTGAGTACTCTTAAGCTTCAGGTTTCAGCGGGAAAAGAAAGATGGAAGGGAAGCTTCATTTCTAGTCTTTAACAGCAGATAATCACAGATCCTGGAGAGATGAGTGAAAGAAGTTTCCTATCATTTTAACCCTAAATTTTGAAAAAGAAGAAAAGATCTTCTCCCCTTTACCCAAAATAATTTTTTTCCCCTAGAAACTGAATGTTTAAGTGTCAGCAGAGCTAAAAATGAGGCATGGGTACCGCGTGCCCTTCTAGATATGACATCGGTGGAGATGGTTGCTGATTGTCTCTTGCCATGTGGTGAAGGGCTGGTGTGTGTGTGTGTGTGTGTGTGTGTGTGTGTGTGTACTGTTATTTGTTGCTATGGGTTAGTACCCCGGAGTTAACTGGAAAATGGAAAATTATGGCAGAAAGGTCCATTATTAGGAAGGAATTTGTTTCACAATTCCACAGTTTCTGAGTATTGGGGGTTGGAGTAAATTTTCTTCGCATGGCAGTCTACACTTCTAAGAAGGCGCTGTTTGCTGTTGCCATCATCCAGGCTACCCTACTTTAAAACTGTGGGTTCTACAAAACAGCCAGGGGGCTGCAATAAAAAAGCAGATCTCAGAAAGATCACGGTAATCTGGATAAATTAAGGACTCAATCAATAGACACTTGTTAGGTATCTGAGCCGGAGCATAAAAAAGCAGATCTCAGAAAGATCACGGTAATCTGGATAAATTAAGGACTCAATCAATAGACACTTGTTAGGTATTTGAGCCGGACACTACATGAAGTCACTCAGGAGAGACTAATTTGGAGACATAGTCCCCATAAGGAGTTCATAGTCAGGACACAGGAGCGAGACTAGACTTCATTCCTAATAGGTAGATAGGATCTAAATAAGTAAAACCAGGAAGGGAAGAAACAAAAGCCTGGGGAAGAAAGAACTGTGTTGAGAGATTTCTTCGGAATGGGAAGCACTTGTCTGAGTGAGGTGAAAAGAAAGTAAGAATCAAATTGCTGGATGAGGAGCTCACACTTGCCTTCTGCATTCGTTGGCAGGGCTGCCATAACAAAACACCTCAGACTGGGTGGCTTAAGAAATAGAAATGTACTTCTCACAGTTTAGAGGCTGGAAGACCAAGAGCAAGGTGTTGACACCTTGTTGGCAGGTTTGGTTTCTTCTGAAGATTCTCTCTTCCGCCTGCAGGCTGCCACCTCCATGATGTATCCCCCTGTGACCTTTCCTAAGCGTGTGACCGTGTCTGTCTCTTTCTCTTCTTGTAAGAACATCATTGATATTAGATGAGGACCCTACTCTTCTGTCCTCATTTAGCCTTAATTACCTCCTTAAAGGCACCATCTCCAGACACAGTCACATTGGGGCTTAGGGCTTCAACAATGCATTCTGAGGTGACATAATTGTCCCTAACACTTCCTTAGATAATGAGAAGGCAACAGAGTGATGGGAGAGGGGACGCACTGGATGAAAAGTTGCCTTAGATGCACAAGTGATTAGTGAAGAGAGAGGCTAACTAAGAGACAAATCAGAAGGTTCTAAAATAGGCAGCAGGTAAACCGGACAGGGCCTGAGTTTGATATCAGCAGCAAAAAGAACTAGGTGCAAAGGAAAAGCATAAAGAGAAAATGAATAGGACTTGATGACTGATTACATATAGTGTACAAAAGAAAAGACGTCCTCAGATCATTAGATCTGAGAAACTGGGAAAATGGTTGAAATACAGAGCGAGCACGTCAGAATACAGTTACCACAAGATAGAGTAGAAAGATCCTAAGTTCTGCAGCCAGACATACTAGTTAAAAAATTAAACTTTATCACCTTTTAGATATGCAGCTGTAGCAATTTACTTAACCTTCCTGGGCCTCAATTTCCTCTCGTATGGAGTTGGGATGATAGAACCAACCACAGGGAGTGGCTTATGTTTTATGGATGAAAGGATATCACCTCAATCGACTGTCAGGAAGAATTCAAAGTTACTCTGACAGATGGCAGAAGAACCTTAAGGACGATGTACCATTCAAATTTCACTGAGATTTTTTTAGGTAAAAGAGTATAGAATAAATAAGATCTAAAACAGCCGTGTAGATGTAGGAGTCACACCAAACCATGAGATAAACATGGAAGGTCTAATACAGCAGCTTTCCCTGACAAGAGAACAAGCCTGAGCTTGGGTACGCTCCATAGGAATGCGGCTCTTGAAAACCCTGAAGTAGTTCTTTGTACTGGAAGGTAGGACATAGAAAAAGAAGTGAAAGGAATAAAACAGTGGGCTGAGGAGGAGATGCGATCATCTCACACTGACCAATGAAAGGTTACTGTGTGGGGACTAGTATTCCATTTTTCATCCCCACAGAAGATGGGACACGAGAAAAAATGGACTCAAAGCAAATCAGAAGAAACATAAATTATCTCTGTGAAAGAAATTCTGACAATGCGGTTAAGCATATGCTAATGGCTGAATTATTCCTCTCCCCTTTCCTCAAAAAAAAAAACAAAAAACAAAAAACAAAACCCTCATGTTGAAGTAAACCCCTCCATACCTCCGAATAGGACTGTATTCAGAGACAGGTCTTTAGAGAGGAGATTAAGTCAAATGAGGTCATTAGGCTGGATCCTAATCCAATAGGATCAGTGAATTTATAAAAAGAGGTGATTACGACACAAGAGGAGACACCAGGAAGGCACATACACAGAAAAAAAGGCCATATGAAGACACAGCAAGGAGATGGCCATCTACAAGCCAAGGAGAGAGGATTCAGAAGAAACCAATCCTGCCTACACCTTGATCTCAGACTTCTAGCCTCTAGAACTGTGAGGAAATACATTTCTGTTGTTTAAACCACCACGTCTGTGGTATTTTGTCACACCAGCTGATGGGGTTCGGGACATGCCACCCCCCCAAAAAAACATGGCACCTTGGCATTTTAAATATTTTAAGCTGAAGGAGTTTGAGAAAATAGCAAAAGCAGGAAGATCACTCTGACCTTCCCCTGCTCTTCTTGACTGAAACATGTCATAAACCCCTCAGGTGACAGGTGCCCTCCCTGAACCTGGAGGAAAGGAGCATCCTTATCTCTGAAGTCAAAAGGACACTATGAAGAATCTTAAGTTTCCCTGTTTACTACACTTACTTCATACTCCTTAACCTGTCTGATTTCTCCACAACTGTCCACTCTTCGTCAAATCGATATAATACTGCTAGTCTTCATTTCCTTATGAAGGACCTATATCATGTAAAACTTACAGTAAATTTGTTGCATTTCTGCTTAATCTGTCTTTGTCAGTTTAATTTTCAGACCCAACCAGGGACCCTATGAGAGTCGAGGAAATTTTTTCCTCCCCTCCAGTTTTTGGCATCCAAATGTAAAACACCATCAGTTGAAGACACCTTGCTTAATGCAAAAGCTGCAGTTGAGAGATCCTGACCTCAGACAGCAGCTGGCACAAGGTTAAAGTTCTTACCATGTCAGTCTCTTGGATCTCTGTCTATGGGGGCAGGTTGAGTAAAGGTGCTAAGAGTCTTTTCATTTCCAAATAAAAGTTAGCAGAAGAAAAACATTTGTTTAAAAATTAGTTCTTTGGATTATGACTCTGGTTAAAATTTCATTTGGGGTACCCATTGATTATCAACTCCTTCCCTCTCAAGGACAGTTATTGTTTTCCTGCTTGTCTCTCTTTTTGCGTCCTTGGCTTAGCTTTGTACCCATCAAGGCATACAAGTGTTGGTTTGTGTCTGTGCAGTTGGCCGGTTGTCAGACTGGAGACCCAAAATATGTTCTTACAGAAGGTGGGCTGCAGCCCATTTGCAGTTAATACAGTACCAGCTATTGCCAGTTCTCAAGAAAATTGTCTTACGTCTGTCTTTCTTTCGGCAATCTTTGAGAGTGGTTCTGGATCTTGGAAGGGTAGCACCTTTTGCTTCTTCTTTGGGGATGCCTCTTGCATCCCTGGTTAAATACTGATTTTGGTTTCAAGTTATTGATAGATATAACTTTGGTTTAAATACTCAAATTTTTTTTTAAAGACTTCTGTGGCCAAAAGTTGGCCAAACTGGAGGCTGATACTCAGAGCTTGATAAAAACTATTTTTTTAAAGGCCTTTTCTCCTAAGCTAAATGGAACTATGTATTTTGAGGGAAAGAACATTCTGAAGCTTATGTAGAACAATTTATTCAAATATTCCAAAGACACATAGCTCTAAATCTAGAACATCTTAGTGGGAGAGCTTCTCTCTGATATAAAGAAGGAAAGTTGAAGGTAATTAAGATAATGGACAGGTGGGGCAGCCCCTTGATATCATTCAGGCAATGGCCCAATTCTTTAAGAATTATAAAGAACTGGCTTTGTCTTATCAATCAAGTCTTTACAAAACCAGAAACTTGGCCCTTGGAGCAATTTAGAGCCCACCTATCCATACCAATCACCAAACCTCCCATATTCATCTCAGAATGCTTGCAAATACTATAAAAGATCAGGATACTAGAAACAGAGCTGCCCTGCACTTAAGAAAAAGAAGGACATTTCAATATTAATAACACTAGACTTCTGACCTGACACGTTAGGCACCTGACACATGGCTAAAATTTTAAAACAAAAGCTATAAGGCTTTTATTTGTATCACTCTCTCTCTCTCTCTTTTTCTCTCCCTCCCTCTCTCTCTCTCTCTATATATATATATATGTATATACACACACACGCAAACTCTATAATATAGAGTTTTACTATATATATAAACTATATATTATATCTATATATAGTGTTTTAGTGGGTGTGTATATATATGTAAATATATATATATAGAGAGAGAGAAAAAGAGTGTGTGTGTGTGTATATACGTACATACATACATATCTCCAAATTAATCTATAAAATTCCCTAAAAGAAGTTCTACTCAAGTTGGCTTAGATATAAATGAGCACTCATACAAATTAAGTACTTCTAAAACTCTCAGGAATATAGTAACTAACCCAAATGTTTTCTTAAGTTCACATGATCTAGGATGATCCTTGGCAAATAAAGTTAGTTTTTAAATTGTTCATAAAACAAAAATAGGCATGCCTTCAGAGTTGTCAGCATTAAATATAATGCAAACATACAATTTTTTTCCGCCTAGGTTTACTATTCAAACAAGCCTATGTTATCTTTGCTACATGATTAAGATTATGAAGCTATAAATTCAACCTAAGAACAAAATGTACAATAAAAATGAATTGCTTGATGCATGTCAAGCATAGCAGTTAAAAAAAAAAAAGAGGGAAGAACCATATGTTTAACTTTTTAGGTTCTCTGCTTCAATGGTGTTTTGATACTTTGCTGCTTTGTCAATTAGAAAAATAAGAAGATGGCTAACTTTGTTTTGTCTCATGAAATTTTCAGAAGCAATTCAAATATAGTTGTGAAAAACGAGTAAATCAAAGCGATGTAAGTGGGATAAAAGTTTATAAATGAACTTTTCAACAAAATTATGTTTTATAATGTCTACTTAAAAAGTTTCAAAAACCTTTTTGATAACTTTAAACCTTAAAGATATACAAAGTTAGGCTAAATGATTAAGATTCATTGGATATAGAGATTATTTTTAAATAAAATAAAACATTAAAATATGAATGGCTGAACATAAGTTTGTCTACGTTTGGCATCTTGTTTTTATATAGTATAGAGAAGCTAGATATTTTCAGATCAGTTAATAAGCATGATAAGTTGTACTATGAAAAAGACGTACGCCTCTGGAAATTATGAAGTGATGTATTAATGAATTTGCTACAGAATAATGGTATGTATATGTCCATTCACAATTGCTTACTTCCTATTTTACACTGAAAAGAAAGATTACTGATTAAAAATTCTAATTAATACATGTAAATGAAACTAATAATAATAATAAGGGTAAAAAAAAACCCTCTGTATGCAAGGAAAATAAGATGTGTTTTAGCAAGGTAAAGTAGAATGACTAGTTGTTACAGAATGAGAAAGAGAAAAAATACAGGACAAAAACTGAATGGATAAAAAAAAATTGTAGGCAGTTGCAAAAAAAAGGAATTTTATGTGTGCTTAAGCTGCTAAGATTGAATAGATTTGCTTATAAATTCTTTTTGTTTTTTTAATGGACCTAACTGTTAATGTACATTGGTGCAAAACTAGAATTTGGTTTCTCTCTCTACTAAAACAAGCGTTTCTTAGATTATTGATCTGGTCTTAATAAGAAATTGCAAAAAAAACAAAAGTTTTTTTTAACCTTTTAAGTAATTTCTCGGAGAAACCAGGATTTTGTGTCTTAAAATATTTTTCTGTCCTTTGTGTTGTCTTTATTAGGTCTTTGATTAGTTAAAAAAAAAAAAAAAACCCAAACCTTCTCAACATTAAAGAGCTAAGGTGTTTTTTTCTTTTTTAACATTCATCCAATACAGCCATCTGTATTTATCTCTTAAATATTTTATTGCCACCTTGGTTAACTAGATAATTAAGTATTGTTTTATAATGAGATGTGATCCTATTTTGTCAAGTCTGACCCAGGACATTATGTACAGTTTCCCCAAATCAACATCCAAATGGAGTGTTTTTGACCTCAAGCTAACTTTGAAATTTCTCAGAGGGTCCCTAGAAAAATCTCAAAAGACTCTTCTCATACCACGTAAAAAAGAGATGGGAGCATTAATTAGATTTATTTGGTATGTTAAATTACATGGGAAGCAGTACCAGATAGGAAGTGATGCTAAACCTTCATAGGTTATAGGTGTATGGACATACGAGAAATTACATAAAGTTCATAGACCTTTGTCCGTACCCTCATTGCCCAATTACTACATTAAAATGTTGTATGTCACAGAAATAACTAAATTTCCTTATCAAATGAACTCTTATCAGATCTTTAACCATGGCCATTTTTAAGCCATTTGTCATTCACAGACAGTTACTGATCTCCTGGGACTGTGAAAGCATTAGCAATGAGCTACAGGTGACAATGTTCCATGACAAAATCACTGGGATAACATTGGGACCTCTCCAATGGACTGAACAAGAATTTCTATAATTAATGAAGGAGCTGTTAAATTCATAGAACTACTAATTCAAGATCAAGCTGAATAAGAATTAATTACAGGGAACTGAATGGACTGATGAGGATAATTATAATTTTTATAACTTTTTGTTTGAAACATTACTGGTTCTTTAGTGTTTTGTTTTCCAGATTTAAGGAAACCTTTTCCTCTTTTCTCTGAAGCTATGTGTAACTTACAGAAGTTTGATGAAGTATGCCTTTGTGAACAAAGATGAAATGATTACTTTTTCTTCCTACCAGGTCCCTCCAGAATTTAGAAACTCTTAGTAAGTATTCTTATATTCATGGCAATGTAGTTATTTGCATAAGTTCAATAATCTATTTTTGTAGATTTTATGTCCTTTTAACAGGATGCAATTGGAAACATCGCTTATGTTATCAAGGCTTTGACTGGAATGTTATATTTGAGAATGATGTGCCCAGAATCATGTATGACCAGACACCTTTAAGGAACTAAGGTTGACCCTATGGAAACAACAAAACCCCTTGAAAAAATCACCTGATGCCTTTTTTTCAGGGTTTCTATCCTTACCAGTTGAGTAAGGAAATTTACTTCTTGGCAGACTCAGGAACTAAACAATATTTGGGAGACAAAAAGAGAAGAATTCACTCGAATTCATTTGTATTATAGGCCTAGTCTGATGGAGAACCCTTGGCGTGGCTTCCAAGTGTCAAGAGGCTTTTAAAAGTCCAATCTGAGATTCTTTATGAGAAGTTCCAGCAAAGCAGACTCGGGGGGAAAAAAAAAAAGTGGTTGTGGTCAATTATTATTTTGCCTGTACTTACACAAGCAATGAGACCATGTTAAATGAGACTAGATTTATTCTGCAGACAATTAGTCTTACTTCAATCATGTTTGATAGAAATGGAGGAGACTAGAGAAAAAATTTATATTTCAATGGAAAACTATAACACAGTCTTTTGGGTATTAAATTGTAGTCTTTTTGCCCTTTCTCATTTAGGTTTTGTTACCTATCTGTACGCTGGACGAGATCCTGAATTCTAATTTCCTCTGATACCTGGCTGCCACTCTCCAAATGAACATTTTCACGTTTTCTTCTACCCTTCTGACTTGGAATCACTAAAAGTTAAAACTGCCGGTCTTCTTCGGCCCTGCAAGCTGAAACTGTCCAGCCTGATGACATCGCCAGAGGCATTCAAACTGCAAACCAAAAACATCTATTAGATTGCCATTGCCTGCCTTCACTCCAGAAGATGCCTTGAGTGCAACATCTAGAAATCTTCTGGACTTACTGCCCTCTGGACTTAAAAACTGAGTTTCTAGTTTGTTCTAACCATGAAGCTTTGTTTTTCTTTTGTTTTTACAGAAATACCCAAGACTAAGAGACTCGTTTGATGGGTTTGGGGAAATTGGCTCAGTTTCTGAACTGTGAAATTTGGGGAGAAGTTTCAGATGGCGGAATAATGGGGTTCAGGACTTACTGCCCCAAATACGGCACCCCAACATATTAAATATTTTAAGTTGAAGGAGTTTTGAGAAAACAGCAGAAGCAAGAAGGTCATTTTTATCATCTTCCTGCTCTTCTCCCCTGGAACCCTGATATGAAAGGTTGCACTTCCTATATCCAGAGGAAAAGAGCATCCTTATCTTTGAAGACAAAGGGATGCCAGGAAGAATCTGAACAAACAGGGCTTGCTAAGCTTCCCTAGGCTACTACACCTACCACATATTCCTTAACCTATCATATTCCTCTGTGACTTCACCCTTCATCAAACCTACATAAAAATACACAGCTTTTTCTTTGGGTCTTCATTTCCTCAAGAAGGCACCCGTGTTTCATAAAACTTATATTAAATAAATGTGTATGTTTTCCTCCTGTTAATATGTCTGTGTCAGTTTAGTTTTTAGTCCCAGCCAGGGACCCTGGAAGGTAGAGGAAAACTTTTCCTCCCCTACACAGCCTTAGTAATACAGCACCCGTTACTCAGCACACATGCGCACATTACTCAGCACATAATACAGCACACACATATACAATTATATACACAATTATGTATACAATTTACATATATATAATAAATTGAATCTAGTATTCAAGATGTGATTGACCAGGGGACAAGATTCCTTGGTTTGGAGAATATATTCTCACTGTAATATAAAAAATACCATATATTTCTGTGTAATACAGCACTAGAGTATCTCTCTGCTTCGTAATTGTTGAGAACAGACTGAATAAAGTTTTCAGAGAGAGAGTGTGTAATCTCCAAATAATATTTTTATCTCCTGACTACATATCTCACCTTTGCCGGATCAGAAAGCTTTCTTTGCCTCTAGTATTCAACGTGAGTTTTAGATAATCTGAGTTATGCTCAATACTAAAGCAATTGGTCTCCCTTTGCTATGACTGTTTTTGTGAAATCACAGAATTGCAGAGCACCAAAGATCCCTAGAGAATACTTATTTATTATGTAGCTTTATTGGGTCAGTTCCAATAGTTTTGCAGTAATCTTTGCATCCCTTGGAATTCCATGCAATTTTTAAGAGTGGTGATTATTTCATTTCTTATACTAGGAACTTCAATTCTTTGTAATGAAGTATGCAAAAACATAAGGAAAATTTATGGAAGGAAAGTATCTTGGGATTGCATAGAAATTTAAATGTTGTGTAGCTAAATTCTTAACTCAAACAATGAACCCTTTTGCACATGTCACCCACCTGATAATTAAACACCTCCAGTGATCAGAAACTCATCTTCAGGAGGTGGCCCCTATAATCACATTGAGCTGGGGTCTGTTTCTGTGTGCCTTTCACTGGCTGATAGCAGTTTATAGTGGTTATTATTTTAGTCTGCCCTGCCTGCCTCCCTGTGCTACCCCTCACCTTGTCCCTGACCCAGATCCCAGTGAGGCAAAGTTCTTTCCAAGCGCTTTTCTGGCTAAGCTGACAGTGAAGAGCCTCCTTTTCTCCCTGGTTGCTAAGCTTGATAAATGGCAGTTTGGAGCACCCTGCAGCAATAGGAGAATATGAAGTCTGTTCCAAAAGAGGGAGCAGAGTAAGGGAGAGAAGGGAGAAAGACAGAAAGAGAACAACCTGGTTCTAGTTCCATCCATGGGCAGCTCTGCTTTTGCCTTCCCCACCATTTGGTTATGTGAGCCAATAAGCCCTCTTTTTTTTTTTTTTCCTATTTAAAGATTTTATTTATTTATTTGAGAGAGAGATAGAGAGCACAAGCAGAGGCAGAGTAGAGGGAGAGGGAGAAGACTCCCCACTGAGCAGGGAGCCTAATGCAGGGCTCGATACCAGAACTCTGGGATCATAACCTTAGCTGAAGGCAGATGCTTAACTGACTGAGTCCCCCAGGTGCCCCCCAATAAGCCGTCTTATTTGCTTAAGATATTTCTAGTTATGTTGCTGTCACACGCAAATAGGAGATTGGTTAAGGAATAAGTCTAAGTCATCCTCATTGAAATAGCTCTTAAAATGTTTGAAAGTCATCGTTAGAGAGACCATATTTTAATTGTCCAAGTTGGGGCCCTTTTTAGGTGTGAACTAGAACACAATTTGCAATTATACTGCGACACTAGCCATAAACTTGGACTGTTCCAGAAAGCTTATTGCTAGCCTTCCTACCCCTATTCTTTCCAGTCCACTCATCCTTGATTCCTTCACACTTTGTTAAAAGTCATAGTTCCTAATCCCCAGGCCACACTGACTGGTATGCTTTGAACACTTGGCAATTTGCCAATGTCTCTCTTGGAATGTGGCAGCTAGAATTGAATCTGGTGCTCAAGATGTGGTTGACCGTGCACCAGATGACTTGGTCTGGAGAATATACTCCCATGATCCCACTGATGCAACCTTAAATTAGATCTCCCTCTAACTCTGGTTCTTTCTCTTAAACAGCACGTTAGGTTGCACCTGGCATGTGGGTTGGTGTTTAAAAGCCAATGAATAAATGGCTCATTTTGAGCTGGAAGTCAGCTCCACTCCAACTGGCTTCTGAGGGTTCAAATATGGGATCTCCTATTTGTGTGACATTTCATCTTCTCCATTTCAGTCTACTACATTAGTTTCTATTTCACAATATCATTGTTTCTCCCAACTTTTATTCTTCAACAAATGTAGTAAGCATGTCATCAGTGTGTCACTACTACTGATGTTGGTATTAGCTAACACTTGGTGCTTCTTGTGGGCCAGTCCTCATTTTGGGCATTTTTAACTCACTTAACATTCACAATAAAATGATGAAATGGATATCATGATTATTCTCATTTTACAGATAAAGAAATTGAGGCAGAAAAAGGTTAAGTAAGCTGCCTAAGGTCACAGGGAGCTCATAAGCAGCAAAGCCAGGATTCAAAACTAGACAATCTGCCTCCAGAATCTATGCTCTTTTGCACCTTTCGGTTCTCATCAAATGCACTGAGTACTAAGATTAAGAGCAAGTCCGGGCCAAGGACAGAGACCATGGCATCCCACCAGAGTGTGGGTACACAGCAAGCACTCAATGTGTGTGCTCTGTTCCATCAATTCCTACTCTACCTGACTCTATAATAATAACCAACTAAAAAAGAAAGTGTCATATGTCTTGCTGAAGTCCAGATATACTGTTCTAATTTAAGTGTTTTAAGTACTTACAAAGCATCATTTTCTTAATCCAATCTAGAATTCTCTCTTGGACCAATGGCAAACTCAGTTATTGTTCTGTGGAATCTCCCTCTCTCCCTCCCCCCTTCCTTCCTTTCTCCCCCCTTCCTTCCCTTCTATTTTCACTCCCTTTCCCTCCCTTTCTCATTCTTATCCCCTACAACATTTACTCTTAAGAAGAACTGCATTTTCCCGGCTCTAGTCTGCTGCCCTTGCTCCACAATTTCTTAAAGATCATAGCCTTTTACCTGGAGGTCCTCTACCCAACCCAAGGCTCTAATTTCTTTGGCCAGAGATTTGAATTTACTTACAGATGCTAGATAATCTGTAGCTTTCTCACCTGAGAAATTATAGCTATTAGCAAAATCTGCAAACTTTTATAATTTTATAATTATAATAATTAAATTTTTATACACTGCAAGTTCAACGGAGGCTTGCCAGACCAATCAATGGCCTGAACCGATTTTGAAAATCTTTCTTCTTTTGGTGAACATAATTTCACTTTGACAACTTTAGATGTCAAGCTGACCATGGCAAGAACAAGTCAAACACAAATGCGATGACACTGACCAACGTGATGGGCTCACAGAAGGTGTACAGTTATTACAAGGTTGATGGCTTCAAAGATAGCAAGATAACTATTTGAATAACTCCAAATTTAAATGTGAAAAGTGAGAAATGAATTGTACAGAAATCTGAGAGATATCTGATGCTATAGTCATCCTAGATCCAAGTCCTCTTAGAGGCAGAGAAAGGCAAAGCCAAATATGGCAGAGTCTCCATGGAAATTAGTCTACACAAACACAGGGCCTTAAATTTATTTGGGCAATCCTGAAAGAATTAAAGAAAGTCAAGATATAAATAAAAATGAAAAACATCACTCCTGACTAGCCTGGCTATCTAATGCCCAGCAGCCTGCCGCCAGGAAGGACAGAGCCCGTGACAAATATTGCCAGCTGAGAGATGAGTTTTTTCACCTCTCTGCAAGGCTGAATAGAAGGAATTTAATTTGCCTGCTTGGCTCTTATGCAATGCCAGGTAACCTTAGAATAAAGAGGGCTTTGAGGGAGAAAGCCAGACTTCCCAAACACATTGCTACAATCATATCCTCCTCTTGTCTGATGCCTGCAGACACAGCGACCAACATGTCCCAGACCGCTTACTGCTATCACTCAGATTCACGAGGCTCTGTCTCCCACAGAGAAGGATGGGAGATAGAAAGGCTCCAACTGCTCTCCCTGTGAAAAGTCCAGAGTGAAATTCCATCAGACAGAAGCCAGCTCGCTGCCGAGTCAATTGAGCCTTTTATCAGTCAGATTTGTATACATTATAGAAAGAGCCAAAGAAGGGAGTTACTGTATACCGCATATATTTTTAGTTCCCCAGGATTCGTTGCTATTGGACTTAATGTGAGGGGCAGAGAAGAAAAAAAATTCAACTTCGGTCTTCTGTGTGGCTTTTTGAGGTCTTCAAGGTTTGCTAGACTTGTCTGCTCGTTTTTAGATATACTCGGGTGAATTCCGCTGCACGGAGAGCGTGCTATTGGTTTCAGGAACCAAATTCAACCCCTATTTCATTGATTTTTCAAATAATTTCCTGATGAGGGCCAGTGTGTGTGTGTGTGTGTGTGTGTGTGTGTGTAAATATACATGTGCACACAAACTTTCACTGATCTGATTCTAACCTCAAGACTCATTCTGTTCACCAACGGCAGCACATTTCAACTGGAAGAACCAGCAAGGAAACCTTGCAATCCTCTCACTTTCTTCACTGACTTCAGCTTTTGCTGAAGCAATTCCCTGTGGGAAAATAAACACAAAAACGAGCAAACAAGATATGTGGATGTGGAGATAGTGTTGCCATCACTGGTTCCCAATAAAGGAACTTAACATTTTTTAAGCTGATCTCCTATAGACTTTTGAGAAGAGAAATCATCCTGCTACCATTTTATTCACTGCCATCGAATTTTAAGTGTCACTACTTCCCCTCCAATGTCCTTTCAGTCATTAGATGTTTCCATCACTCAGCAAGCATTTATTGAGCAGCTATTATGTGGCAGGCAAGGGTGGGGTGTTGCAGATAGGATGGAGAATCAGACAGACATGGTTCCTGCCTGTCTAAACCTAACAGGGATGATCCAAGGATAAAATCCCTCAAGCTAAGTTGTAGACACCATAGGGAATAAATGCCACATCTCTGGGAATGGGAGAGGAAGTAAGGGGATACTTATCACCCAAATAAAGTAATTTCTTCAGCAAGATGCTTATAGAAGCACTATGGTATTGCTCTCAAAAGCTGGGCATGGACAAGGCAGTCTTGGCTTTCTTCTTCGGAGGTAAGGTATATGAAAGGGAGCACCCATCTCTTTAGATCTGAATGGCTTCCTGGATACAACCTCTTCAGTCGCACAGAGCCCCAAACCCAGAAAGGCCCCGGGCTCGGTTTAATGCTCTACTGTTGCTGTTTTGAAATTCTTGCTAGTTTTTCGACAAGGGGTCCTGTACTGTCATTTTGTACCAGGCCTTACAAATTATGCAGTCAGTTCTGTCTTTAGAATTGGTGGACAACTGGGGGGAGAGGTGGGGAGATGTATGGATGTGGGGGTAGGACAACTGCGCTGGGGGTGCTAATTCTAAGCTCATACCCCCTCAGCTAGGTTCCATAGAGACCCAAGTTTGGGAGATTATGGCACTGGATAGTCATCGATGTTCAAGAAATAATTTATTAAGCAATTACTTTTCTAATATTTATTCAACAAAAATGTACTCAGCAAAAGCTTTAAAGATGAACCAAATAAAACCTAAAGATTTAATTCACCAATCACATTTGAGCCCTTTGACAGCATTATTTTGAAAGAGCAATGGAGAAAGCTTTATAAGATTATTAATCTTTAGAAGATTATTAAATGATTTCCAACAGTTCTTATATAGAAGGCAATATATTGAATATTGGCTTTCGTATCAAAAGCCGGGGGTTCATATGCAGACATATTTTTGTCTCACTACTTGTGTGATCTTGTCTGGGAGACTTAAGCATTTCGGGCCCCTTTTATTTTTTCTATCTACAAAACAATGATAATAATACTATGTTCTTGAGTTGCTAAAAGGATTAAACTGAACAGCATAGGTAAAGTGACTCTGAGTCTGAACCACACAGTAGGCACTCAATAACTCATTGTGTTGGTTTGATATAATTATAGGCCTTTACTTGGAGACAGAAATAGATTTCCACTGTATGAATCCATTGAGGAAAAAAGTGTATTACTAATATATTAGAATTTAAAAGATTATGCTTTCTTAAATAAAAAAGATTATACAAAAGATTACAATTGTACTCATTTTTATCTCTGCTTTTTTCTTCTTCTCAACACAAGCCAGCATTCCTACCATTGATGCTAGAATTCTTCTCTTTAAATAGCACTTATACTTTATACACATGATTCTTAAAAAAATTTTACTCAGATTCCAGGAATTTTTATTTCTGTGGTGTATGTATATACACAGCCATGCACAATTAATCAGAGTTTTCAAAATAGAATCGATTCAATTCACTACCACCATTCCCTCAAAATTACTACTGTCTCCCTCTCTAGAACTTTACTGGTCAAGAACCTGGGGTTTCATCTCAAACTCTTTTCAGTCCAGTGCTAATCATTCCTATGTCAGAAAACAATCATTGTTTGCTTTCATCACTGTCATATTAGCCAACCCAGAAAACAAAGTTTGTACTTTTTTTTTAATTTAAAAAGTAAAATTCAAGTCAATTAAATTGAATTTGGCATAATCCTAAAGGGAAATGCTATCATTCTATTCCACTCCCTAGTTACCTTCTTTCCAACTTTGAAAGGTGTACATTTGGTTATCATTATTTTGTTAAGTAACGCAAAATAAGATCTCAGTCAGATATTAAAGATGGCTCCAGGTTCATGGAGAGCACTCAGGGGAAAGGACAGTTAAGCATCTCCAAGGTCATAGTCACGGCTGTTAGCTAAGGACTTCTATTTGACACTGCTGAGAGCACCTGTTATGATAACTGGAGACCATGGCAACTGTTCAAGAAGTAAATTCCATATATTGCGAAAGTCACTTAGTATGTATTATAAAATACTTGTAAAGGATTTGTGGAAACACGTACGAAGTGTTAATTATTTGGCTAAGCACTTTATGCATCTAACCCAAAAGGACTCCATGAAATAGCTCCATCTTACAGAAGATGAGCCTGACACCTGGAGAATTTGAGACCTGTCAGAATCAGGACTGAAATCCAAGTACGTCAGACGTCAGAAGCGGTGCTCTTATCCGCAGTATTATCAGTGTGCGACCCATTCTGCCGTTTGCCATCCAGCTCAGTACCTCTGCTGACTTTCCTTACCTACAACTAAGAATCTCGGTAAGTGAGCTACCCTGCAGGACCTACCATGAGCAGAAGAGCGCCATGGACAGAAAGC
Source organism: Ailuropoda melanoleuca (assembly GCF_002007445.2). Taxonomy (NCBI): domain Eukaryota; kingdom Metazoa; phylum Chordata; class Mammalia; order Carnivora; family Ursidae; genus Ailuropoda; species Ailuropoda melanoleuca. Next base: position 7,955,674 of record NC_048222.1, on the reverse strand, counting down.
AGTTACTTAAATATCATATTCTCGAGCTGGGGGTTCCAAGTCGATGTTTTCTAAACATCCAATTCCCAGAACTGCCCTCGGGCACCAGTGCACCATTAAAATTACATGAATATTCCACATAGGCATATGCAAATCCTACCTCCCACTACTGCTCTCCTTCGGAACGAGAATGAGCATTAGTTTAGACAAGAAATACTTTCAGGACACTGAAACCATTTAAACGTGTAACATGACCTAGCTATTTGAGGCAATGAGTAATTCTGGAGTAAAAGTCAATAATCACCATGGTACTCCCTTTTAAAATAAATCGGTGTTTTTCATAATCTATAACTCTAAATAAGCCATTTAAAGCGTAGGTTTGCCAAACATTATGATACCCAATTTTATTCCATGCACGCGTCCCACATGTGAGGGATCCTTGGTTCATATGTTGCTGTTGGCCAAGTTAAAACCTTCATGGCTATCTGAATGACGTGAAAGTCTCCGAATCTGCTAACATGGCCTTTGCACGTTGCAGAAGGGGAAGACATTTGAATAAACTGTATTGCACCTGCTAAAGGAAAATGCAGTTTGTAGAGATATTTACTTTTGAACAGTCAGTGAGAAAGCTACAGGAAGGCAGAAAACAAAACCGTGAACTCACTTGGCTTGTGCCCTTCTTGCTCGTCTCCTGTTTTTCATCTTCCACCTCCTCGTCTCTGTACTTTTCTGCTCAGGCTGAAAGGTATAAAATCCTTTAGCCTCTGCTTCTTGCTAGCAAGTAAAAAGAGGTCAAGCCAGAAAGGCAGCAGAACACACACTGATTACTAGGCCACACACACTAGAAAATCTCCAAGAAAATGTTCAGAGCTCTATCCAAATTGCCACTAAAAGTGCCACGCCGTGGGAGACAAGGGAGCCGTGTCTTATGGTTATTTGAACTGAGGATTTTTTAATCAAAATCACTTCCTAACCTTCTTAGTAGCTTATTCTTGCCCACCCCCTCTCAAAAATACAGAAAATTGGTTTTCTGGATTCAACATACAGGTCACTTCATTTAAGCCTCTGCTCAAATGTCACCAACTCAGAGTGGCCTTTGCAAAACATACTGTCTAAAATGTCACCCCACACCCTCTACCCCACTTTCTCCTGCTTTTCTTCATAGCGGTGATGCCTACCTGACATTTTACAATATATTTTCTGATCATTTATTTGTTCGTTCTTTCTCCTTCTGGAATGTATGTGCCATGGGAGCCAATCTGCTTCATTGACCACTGTACCCCCGATGCCTAGAACAGTACCCCACGCATGACAGGGACTCAATAAATATTTGTTGAATTAATTAAATACCTGTGAAAACAAGCCGGGCCATACGGAGCTGGCAGAAGTATCCCGACGTGCTATTTTCTGATGTCATTTGTTCTCACATAATTCCGCCAGGAAGAAACCTTTCCAGGGAGAGGGTCTCCAGTCCAAGTTTCTTCCAGTTCTTTTCTTCTGCTCTCTGTGTAGTCAACCCAAAGGATATTTGAGTTCCTTTTGCAGAGAAATGCTAGAGATAGAAATGATAATGTCCCCTCAACTTAAAAGGGCCGAGCATGTTTTGAAAGTGTTTTATGAACTGGAAACCTTTCTATGAGGTATTTCACTACAGCCCCATAAAACCGTACACCCTGCTGGAATCTCATCCTGTGAAATTTGGCAGTGTTTCCTTCCTCAAGTAATGAGTTCAATTCACGTTTTCATTTAAGTTCATACCCAGATACAAATCAGTGTCACGGCCACAGGCAACAATTCGCAGAATTCCCAGGCACGAGGGTGGGGGGTGGGGGGGTAGTCAGGGACGGAGGGCCTGGAGGATGGAGCGCCAGCTTCTTCCGTTCTAATGGCGGCCTCCGTGGCATGGAGCGCCTCAGGCCTGCCCGGCTGCCAGGTCCCTTGGAGGCAGTTGGCTGAGGGGGCTTCCGGCTACCATCTCAACTCAAGCTCCTCTTCTAAAGCCTCTCAGGATTTCCTGTGGTAATCCCTCTTTGTGTCCCTCTGAGAAAGAAACAATAATCGCTTTTTTTTTCCTTTTTTTTTTTTTCCTGAGATGAAGTTCAAGAGCACAAGTGGTTTCAGTTAGGGATTCAATAAACACTTTGGCAGGAATGAGAACTACAGTGTAGAAAAGACCTAGTGGTTCTTCTAGCTGGAGCCAAAGGTGGATATTCTCGTGTGAGGAGAATCAGGCAGAGTCAATACTGAGAGAAACTGCCTCTGTCCTTCGCGGGTCCGTCAGGCAACTTCAATCTAGGACCTCCTCGGTGGTTATTTTGAAGAGTTCCGTGATCAAGAAATGATTGTTACCGCAACCAAGCTGGTAACAATGACAGCCAGAGCAATGGTGTGCGGAAGTTCTTTCCTGCCTGTGGGGAATTTGCCCTGATTTGCATTGACTTTATGACTTCCTGCAGGCAAACACCTGGAGACTCTTTCCTGGAGGAACAGCTGAGCATCGGGACAAAGCCATCATATTAAGTCTTCATTAACAGTGAGGCAGCCAGCTCTTCCCTTCCCCAAGCCAAGTTCTCAGACTTCAAAGAGATCGAAAATAAAAGGGGAGTTAAAAGAACCTTTAAAAAAATAAAAATAAAAATATATATGTCTTCTTCATGTTCAAGAGAGCAAGCTAATTCACACACATATACAGACACACAAAAACACACACACATATATTCATATTTTACTGGCCTTTTTGCTCAGATGTCGATTTGTAACTTTGAGCTTCCCTTATCCTGGGATTGAAGCCATAGTTCTAGGGACCCCAGATCTTGATATTGATAGTCCATCCCATCGCTTTTCCTGATGCCCAGGCTGAAAGGTAGAGGCAAACCATGGAGGGCAGCCTGAGCTGATGGCTGACGGACTCCTCTGGGAGATCTACCTGTGGGACTCTTCCCACAGATCAACACCTGCCATATTTTCTCAGTGGGCAACACTTAGATGCCTCATGATGAATGACAGGACTTGCTTTATTAAAAAAGTAATTATTCTACTCTTTACAGACTCTATTTTGATCCCTCTCCTTAGTAAAGTTGAAAATGCTATAATTTAGTATAAAACTGCATATTTTCCAAATTGTCCCATAACAGGCTGAAATATATATGCATATGTTGCTTTTATTTTATTTTTTATTTTTTAAAGATTTTATTTATTTATCTGACAGAAAGAAAGAGAGAGCACACAAGAAGGGGGAGTGGCAGGCAGAGGGAGAGAGGGAAGCAGGCTCCCCACTGAGCAGCGAGCCCAATGTGGAACTAGAGCCCAATTGGGACTCGATCCCAGGACCCCAGAATCATTACCTGAGTGGAAGGCAGATACTTAACCAACTGAGCCACCCAGGCTCCCCATATGTTTGTTTTATCTGATAACTTTATACCAGTGTGATTCACTAGTAATCAATTAATGAATTAATTCAACAGTTATTTTATTGAACACTTACAAATTCCAGGCATTGTACTAGAGGTTGGAAACTGCGAGAAATCATAAATAATACAAATTCTTTGGCCGTGTATTAAAAATATGGGGCTAAGATGGGAAATAATCAGTCATTAAAATAAACTGGACATAATGAAGGAGAGAGTGTATGAAAAAGCTACTTAGCCCCTAAGGCATTCGGTTTGAGGCACAGTCTCTGTATCACAGCTCCTATTTTGCTTATCCAAAAAATTCTTGGAATTTTGAGTGGTTACATTATATGCTGTCATATCTCAACCCAACACGCAGGAAGTGGCTTCGTTTTTTAAAAATTGTGTTTTACCAGGAGTTTTGATCTGGTGTGACATCCGGGTGCCTCTTACCAGAAACTCTTACAAGCCCAAGAAAGAAAACTGTTGTCTCCACTATCAATGTCTTACCTAGAGACGCACTGGATTTTGCCTGGGGACACCGAAAGGTGTAAGTTCACAACCTGGGGCTTCAGTCGAACACGCTGAATGATGGGTTCCTGTCTCTGGAGAGATGGAAAAATAATCACCCTCTGAAGACCGTCTACAGAAACTACAGAATTTTCTTCTGCAGCAAAGAGGAAGCAGGGCCTGCCAGACTGTTAAGATATGCACTCCATGATTTCCAGAGAGAAGATGAGAGGCAAGGCAAGGATAGGACTTAGCAAGGGTTGGGGGCGGGGAGGGGGGAATGAACCGAGGAAAACGGCTGATGCCAAGTTGTCAGTAGAAAGGGAGGGTGACGCTCTTACAGAGCTAGAAGAGGTCAATAAATCACCACCCTTATCTTGCAAACAGAGCCTGTGACTTCAAAAATTAGCTCATTTATTCTGCACAATTAAATTTATTGAAGTGTGACAGAAAAGTTTAGCAGGCAGCGAAGCATAAAGCCAGCAACAGCAGAAGCGAACATCTGAGTGAATGACACAATTAGTTGATTTTCATTTTATTTATCAATATAATTATTGAATTGTATTTATCCCTTTTTCACAGATTTCTACCATTATTACAGCCCGGGCCTCTGGGGAAAGAATTAGTTCAAATTTTCAGTCTAAGTTAATGTGATTATAGAGCTGCTAATAAAAAGAAAGTTCTTTAAAGTGCTACACAATCTTGTATTCAATGTCACTCCCATCACGGGGCTCAGCAATCCAGTCCCTTCTCAAGTGAATGTGGTCAATTGAATTTAAATTTGTGAATGTGACAAATGCCCTAGGTGGGGACTGAGCGCCAGGGACCAGAGCCCTCCCTCACCTGCCTAAAGGACTTTAAAACAGCTCCAGGTTTGTCTAGTATCTCAGGTTGGACGTGAGCAAAATTTTGTTTGTTTGTTTGCTTTGAAAATGATGAAAAAAGAAACCCTGGGAATATTTTCTGGCCTTAATGAAACCTGGAAAAGGAGGAAGACCAGAGGTGATAGGAATGCGTGCTCTTTTGCCGTACTTATCTTCACCCTCTGTGCTGCCTGGCATTCCATGGTGCTTCTGTGAACGCCTGTAAAAAGATGAAACAAATAAAAGTTGGTAAGACGGTATCCGCGTTCCGGAGGGAATAGGGAGGTGGCCCGCCACACAGTTTCTGGGAGCCTGGTTTATCCCCCTGAAGCAGCAGCATGTGAATACACCAGCTGTCTGGGGCTGAATAATCTTCTCAAAAGACTTCTGGGTGCCCAAGTACACACTTCTCAGGAGGTCTGAAAAATGACCCATTTCCCACAGGAAACTCAATTTCATTCAGCTCCTACAGGCTTCTCCGTGAAATGCGTGTTATCTCTGGCATCTTTGAGGTGCTCAGTTTCTCTCTTAAGGTGGAGTAAAGGTAATTCAAGCTCAACTTATTTTTTTAGAGAAAGAGAGAGAGTGCAAGCACATTCACATGTGCGAGCGGAGGGAGAAGGAGAAAAAATCTTGAGCAGGCTCCACACCCAGCGTGGAGCCCCACACAGGGCTCAATCTCACAACCCTGAGATTTTGACCTGAGCCAAAATCAATAGTCGGACGCTTAACCAACTGAGCCACCCAGGCACCCAGAGCTCAACTTTTAATAGACCCAACACAGGATGCAGTTCCAAAGAAATCTAATAAAGCAGTGATTTTTCAAACAGCTTTCTTTTTTTAAATTTAAAAAAAAATTAATTTTTAATCTTTTTATTATGTTCAGTTAGCCATTGTATAGCACATCATTAGTTTTTGATGTAGTGTTCAATGATTCACCAGCTGCGCATAACACCCAGTGCTCATCACAACATGTGCCCTCCTTAATACCCCTCACCCTGTTACCCCATCTCCCCACTTTGCATCGACAAGCTTAAAATTTCTAAGGTGGCAGAAGTTTCTTAAAATGAGGATTCCCAGGCCTTACCTCCAGGAGAGGAAGGTGGTGTGCAATTTTAAATGAATACTGTAAGAGGTGCCTTTGACCACAGCCTTGTAACCAACTTCAAGAAGTACCGATGGGGCTAAATAAATCATGCCCTTGAATAGTGGCAGCTTATCCAAAGATAAGCAGTCCTGCTATCCCTAAAACTTGGAGGACAGCTGACTCACAGTGAAGACCAGAGCACTGAATTCTGACCCTAATATGGGCACCTAACATGCAAACCAAAGCCGGGCCATCACCGTCACAGATCCACGTGGTAAGTTTATCCAGTTATTAGTCATTTTTTTTTTTTTTAAGATTTTGTTTATTTATTTGACAGAGAGAGAGACAGCCAGTGAGAGAGGGAACACAAGCAGGGGGAGTGGGAGAGGAAGAAGCAGGCTCATAGCAGAGGAGCCTGATGCGGGGCTCGATCCCAGGACTCTGGGATCACGCCCTGAGCCGAAGGCAGACGCTTAACCGCTGTGCCACCCAGGCGCCCCAGTTATTAGTCATGTTTGTTAGTACTCACTGAGTGTCCTTTATGACCTAAACTAATTCTACATTCCTCGTTTCCTTCAACCCTTACATTTAATGTATCAGCAAGTCCTGTCTATTCCACCACCAAAGGAAGTCTCAAAACCATCTACTTCTTCCCATATCCACGAGGTAAAGTCCTTTATTCCTCATGCCAGAGGCTGGAAACAGAGTGGGGAAGAGGGAGCTGGAGGTTCCCATATGTGAGCGAGCCAAGGACCAGGTTCTGTAGGGCCTTGTATGCCTTCCACTTTGGATTTTATCCTAACTGTGACGGTCACTAGATGGTTGAGATGTCTTGGCCATCCAGACCTGAGGTATCCTTTTTTTTTTTTTTAATGATTTTTTATTATATTATGTTAGTCACCATACAGTACATCCCCGGATTCCGATGTAAAGTTTGATGCTTCATTAGTTGCGTATAACACCCAGGGCACCATGCAATACGTGCCTTCCTTACTACCCATGAAAACCTGAGGTATCCTTTTAGAAGACTTAATCTGACAGCTACATGGAGCATAGGATGTAAAATGTATATAAAAATGAGTCCAGGATGAAACTAAATCCTGAAGCCACAGGACAAGAATTCAAAAAGATACCTGAGCCCACTGTTAATCACAAAATAAACAGATATCCAAAGGTGGTGAAGAGCTAGTTCTCTTCTGTTAGGACTCGTTCTTTTGCAAATCATGGACTATTTTTGACATGATTCTACCCAATCTTCATGCCATTATAACACAATTTTTTAAAAGATTTTATTTATTTATTTGAAAGAGAGAGTATGAGTGGAGGAGAGAGACAGAGGGAGAGGGAGAAACAGACTCCCCGCTGAGCAGGGAGCCCAACACTGGGCTCTATTCCAGGAGCCCGGGATCATGACATGAGCAGAAGGCAGACGCTTAACTGACTGAGCCACCTAGGTGCCCATAACACAATTTTTTGATACATACTTTGAATCATATTTCTAATGGTCACAAAGATTTAGCTATCTTTTTTCCTCCCTGTATATTTTGAGAGGGACTAGCAAGAAGCTGGATAGTTAGATAAGATAGAGAAAATATAATTTGTGGGAAATATTGAGTTACCTCCACAGACCATGTGGTCTGTCATACTAACGACAGCATAGACGTCTCATTCATAAAATTCTATCACACTGCAATGCCAAGGTGGAAGTTTTTATTGGTGTCAGGACACTTACATTCAGAAGCCACCCATATTTTTTTAAGTGGGGGAGCAGGGAAGGGAGAGAAAAGTATAAGATATTCATGGGTCATTAGAGAAAGGGCTGACTCACCTCTGTGATAATCATCTTGGGACCTTGCCTAAGAGCACAGGGGTCAAAATTATGCACAAGTGCAATAAATGGGCTTACCCTAAGGTGAAATAGAGAAGGTCAAATATTTCACTTCAAATTAAAAGAGCAGAAGGAGATATGCAGTTTACAAGTCCATCTTGCAGTGATCCAGTTGGACCCATGACCCAGGGCTAGATAGTCGATCCTTAACATGGATTTGAATTGTGTGGGTCTACTTATAAGTGGATTTTTTCAATCAATATAGGACAGTACTGTAAATACATGTCCTCTTCTTTGTGATTTTCTTAATAACATTTTCTTTTCATAGCTTACTTTATCGCAAGGATACAGTATAAAATACATAAAACGTACAATGTATGTGTTAATTGGCTGTTTATGTTATTGATAAGTTTCCGGTCAATAGTAGTTATGTTTTTGGGTAGTCAGAAGTTGTATGTAGATTTTCATCCTACTCCTTGCGTTGTTCAAGGGTCAACTGTCTTATCAGTTTACACACGTGCACAAATTTCCCACACAGCTTTCAAACTACACAGGAACAAGTCAAATGAACCCTAAGGGCCCTATTTTGAATGTAGCACTTCTCTGAATTTTTTTGCCCCCGTGGCAGACACCTTAGACCTTGAAATTGTTCTTGGTTAACTTCCAATTCAAACTCTCTTAATAATACCCAACACGAAATGTATGTGTTGAAATTTCCAAGAAATTGCCATGTTCTTTTGAGTTGGGCTTCCTGGAAATCTGTCATGGATTTTAATGTATGTGCTGTAAATGAACCAGCTTTTGCATTTCATTAGGACAATTTCTTAGGCCAGAGGCTGAAAACTTTCCCCAAAGGATAAGCTATGACCACGTATATTGGGACATAAATCTTTTTAGCCTTCTTGGATTCCCTCAACTTTCTCTCTCTCTCTCTTTCCCTCATCAGTTTATAAATGCTCCTTCCTCCATGCCAGATCACCTTTTCAGTACTGGATTTTAATAAAACGCCACATTGTGGGGTGCAGGATAAGCTTCTGGAGAAATGGTAGAGGGGCCGGCTGACATTGCCCAGAAGACACAGGGTTAGCTTCTCATGGGAAGAAACTTGGCCAGTTGGAAATGGGAGAGAGGAGAGAGCTGGACAAATACGTTTCCTTACCCTTTCTGTATCCTGTGAGTTACTTTGGGGTGAAACGTGTACTTCTAAACCTTCTGTAGAATCCCCATGAATAGAATTAACAATCCTACCAAGTGGCCTGCTGTGGCTTGTTATAAAGTGGTGATACAGTGTATTCCATCTTACCCTGCTTTCCTGATCTTTTGCTCTCATCTTCACTGCTCTGGACTTGTACCTCCAAGGAAAATGTTGCACCAAATCCTTGTCTCAGGATTTGCCTTCTAGAGGACTCAGGTTAAGATACCAAGTTTTCTGTAGATGTGGAGGAAGGCAGCTCAACCAGCTTAACACAGCCATTAGGATTCTGAGCCCTGGGTGAGCATCAGAATGATTCATGGCTTAATAACACTGTCCCCCTCCCCACCCCTCTGCCCAGGCCAACCTAAGACCTACTAAGTGTCTAACAATGGAGCACTCACAGATTTAAACATCTCCTCTGATGATTTTGATGCGATCCTAAATTATCTTCATCTAAAGAACCAATACTACTCCCACCTCTGATAAATTAAGGAGAATGGGCATGGGTATCTAAGAGGTTATTACATTCTTTCTCCACTAGAACCAGCTAGCTGGATATGCTTTAGAAGTTTAGATTGAAATGTAAATATACCTAAGAAAACAATGTAAACATACCTAAGAAAACAATGTAAACCCTTAACAGAATACTGTATCATATCATGTCAAAATGCAATAAAACACCACCAACAAAAATTAATCAGTCAGAGAGATGCAAAGAAGGGGCTTGCTTCATATCACTTGCATCGTTATAATAGATGCAGGACCAGAATCTGTCTCACTCTTTCTCAGGCTACTTTTCCATTCCATTCCCCACTGTGATGACAAAACTGGGACAAGAGATGAGTCACCATAAAGCTTGACTGTAAAAAGAGGGTAAGGCCGGAATGGAGGAAACTGGTAGCAAAATGGAGAGTGAGACCCCTTCCAAAGCTACATTTTCCTGACTTCAGCTTCGGTCTGGAGTTGGCTTGGACTTCCCAGTGGGGCCACTAGCAGTCACACCCTTGGGCTTCATCGGACCTCTGACCCACACGTTGTAGACCGTGGATGGGGAGACAAAGACTGAATAACAGCAAACATTTCAATTCTGTCTATCACAGTGTCTGAGGGACCAAGAGGAAGAAATTTGGGTAACTTTCGTGTGTCTGGGTGTGTTCTTTTGTGAGCTATAGAACCCAAACTGGAACTTGGTTATCAGAGTCCTCACTAAGAACAAAGTCTGGAATTACATGGATTCATCCACCCTGGAGATTAAGAAGAGATATTTTCACTGAGGTCATTCTATCAGCAAGACTCCATTAAGATATATAGCTAGCTATCTGAGGGTATTATAAAGTTCATGAGAATGCAAGAAATTGATTACATTTTGGAAAACAAAATGGAATTACTGTATGTAATGACTCTTAGGCCATAGGTATCATTCTAAGCATTTCATGGGCTTTAAGTTATTTAATCACTGACACGGTCCTATGGAGAAGGTATTATCATCCTAATTTTACAGATGAAGAAAATAGGTAGCTGAGTAGTTAAGTTAAAGAGTTGGATTTGGAATTCAGCTCCAACCAAAGTGCAATTTCTTCCTCTTACACTGAGAGTGTGATGGGGTTATTTTACATATTAGGTAAATGTTCAGCTCTCTACATCAAATAATATCATCAAGTAAATTCCTTAATTAAGAATCTGGAAAAAGAGGTTCCTTTTTCTTTGCAGATGATCACGTAGATAGTAGATTTGCTCCTCATGTGAAACAAAACAAAACAAAACAAGTACGGGGAGGCATTCAATCTTTCTGAAGTCATTTTCAATCTCTTTTCCCTGGGCAACTATAATGCCAAACCACACATGGCTGTTATCCTTGTCCAGCTAAAATGAGCTTTGTTTCAGTCTGGTCGTGAGAAAGCTGTTAGCCATGAAATAGGCTAAGAAATTAGGATAGAGATCGCCTACCAATGAAAAAGCAAAGATAAGAATTCCTCCACCGAGAAGTTGTGTAACAGATGTCACATAATCGCCAACGCCAAAGCACATCAATCATGGTGCAGTTATGGGAGGAGAGCTCGGAAGCAATGTTCATCATCAGTCAGTCCTTTCTGGGTGAACAGCGTTCTCCACCCTCACTCAGTTCTATTCTCTCAGAACCAATTGCAATTAACTATCACCTCCTCTTAGAAGTCCTCCGCACCGATACTGTGATGTTCTGGCTTTCTCATCAGTGGACTATCCCCCAATATTTTCTACTTAAACAAAATAGACCAAGAGACAGAAAGGTAAATTGGGTGTTTTTTTCAAGCTTTATTACGAAGAATGTAACAACTAAAACTTCTTGAGCACTGAGGTGTGAACAGACACACTGTATACATTTCCTTTTTTAAACTGCTTACTAATCCATGCATTAACGTGATTTCTCTTTCTCATTTCCTCCTTCCTTCTTTCCTCTCTTCTTTCCTTTCTCTTAAAACTGTTGAAACTGAGCCCCATCAACTTAATTTATTTGCATATGGACCATCTTAGAACATCTAAAGGACAGAATACCTTATCGACTGTGGTGGTCATTCTGTGTTCTCTGTTCCAGAAATAGCTGGTCTCACGTCAGTTTTTTTGAGGATCTGGGTAAGACAGTCAGATTCTATCTTTTTCTCACAAAATAACAACAGAAGGAAAAAAAACAACAGAAAACAGAAATCTAAAGTATATTTTTTTTCTGCAACCAAATGCATTAAGTGATTTAAAGAGCTTGGTCAGATCTATTTTCTCCAAATCATTTTCTAAGGCATCTTTTAGAAAAATATTAATTCTCTGTAGAAAACGTTAGATTATATTTTGTCTTATTACAGTGAGTCCACTTGAAAGAAATTTCCATGAGGCCTGAGCAATGACATCTGTCCTTATTCTCTACAGTCTTTGGTGTATACAAACTCATAACATTTTTCAGGCTGCACCCATTAAAGAAAGGTTAAAAGACTTCAGAATCTTGGAAGCTTGGGAGTCATTCCTTTCTCTGGCTTGCACCCCCTGTCTGGCACTTTGGGTTGCATACATACGATGAAAGTCAGTCCCTCACCTTCCATGTGGATAAGCAGCTCTGTCACTGTAAGTGTCTTGAGGATTAGAACTCTGTCCTCCTCGTAGACACTTTAGGGACTTTTAACACTCACCCAGAGCCCTAGGAGGTTACGTAAAACTCAAAAGAAGAGACTGGTGAAGGGTTGAGAATGAGAACTAACAGATACTGAACTATATCACTCAGTCTGATTTCAGATCAGGCAGAAAGGAAGGGAGGGAGGGAGTGAGAAAGTGAGGGAGGAAGGGAGGGAGGGGGAAAAGGAGGGTGGAGGAAAGGGAGGGAGGAAGGGAAGATGGGAGGACAGAGGAAAAAAGGGAGGGAGGAAGGGAGGATCAAAAAGAAAAAAAACGTTTTTGTTAGGTTTCCTGTAGTGGGATCTACACAAAGCAAAATGAAAAGTTGAAATTAATTAGGCAAGTTAATTAGAAGATAAGACTTTGAAACAGATCCAGAGAATTCTGTGATATCCACTGAGCATCACACTTGTCTGATTCAGAATATAAATGTTTTGACCTAAAAAGCAGTGGGAGGAGGTGTGGTAGGACTTGGGGTCCTGCTGAGGGGAGGGGAGGTGCAAATGATCGCTGGGGAGGGAAGATGAAGGAGAAGTTATGAAGAAAAGAAGCAGGGGTGAGTCAGGAGAAACCTGCAGGGAGAGGAAGAAGTCCTCAAGCTGAGAAAATCCTTTCTTATAAGCTTAGCAATGTTTTGTATCTTCTAAGTAGCCGCAGTGGTTATTTCTTGATTACTGTTGATAGAAGACTTCCTAGTTCATAAACTTGCTAAGACTGTAATCTGGGTCTCCTCTAGTTTTTGAAATCTCTCTCCAAAAAGTATAACTAGGCTATTTATTTAATAAATATCAGTATATTATTGTGATCTAAGGATATGACTTGGTATATCACAAAGTGTTGAACTTAATACAAATTTCTCTGTGGCATTAATAAGGAAAATACCTCATCAAGTCTATATATCTCATAGTAATAATTCCAACATTATTTTTATGGGCACTGACACTAGAATTATTTTGGGAAAGAAAAGAAAAGAAAAGAAAGAAAAGAAAAGAAAAGAAAAGAAAAGAAAAGAAAAGAAAAGAAAAGAAAAAAGAAAAGAAAAAAAAGAAAAAGAAAAAGACGTTCTGAATTGTAATAATAGCCACCTGGCATTCCTGTCATCTTGGTTTTCCACCTTATTCCCAGGTAATAAAATCTGATTCTCTAAATAAAATCACATTAGATATGAACATCAGGAACGGCTATGCTTTCTCACTTCTACACATAAAACTCCAGAGACTGAAATGAAAGGTCTTTTGGAAATTCCAACATCATCACTAGCTCAAAACTTTTCACCTTTACATTTTCTTAGAGAATCTATATGTAACATTGTCAAACACAATATTTCCTTCACTTACTAAGAATGAGGGGGGGAAATTTCATTGTTCATCACGGTCAAAATAACAAATTGATGACTTTTAAGCATGAAACTCCAAATCACCCAAATGCACATATTTAATTTTTTTTCCTGGAATAATACATGTTTTGCTTATAAAGAAAGTTCCAGATTAAACTATTTAACAGATTAGTGAAAATCTGGTCATGCTAACATTCTGGTTTTGTGTGTTCTGTGTACCTATTACAGGAGACAAGGTTAAAAAAAAAAGCACCTAATTAATCTAAAAGACTACGTAATGAAAGGAAAATAAATTTAGAACTTGAAAATAGTTTCTGTATTAGCAGTGTATAATACATGACAAAATTAAAATTATTACCAAGTCCTAGTCACCGTGAAAATCTGAATTTTTTTTTCTTGCAATTGTTCAAACAAAGGCTTTTAGCCCAATGTGCAGGGCCTTAGTTTTGTTTTCACGCTTACTATAAATCTGTCCATCTCTTCGTAACCATCCATAAATGCTACTGTCCTGAGCTGTGTGACAGATATTTTGAAATGAAAATGATGTCTAATACTTGCATATGCTTTTAACAAAAACACTTACACACCTTTCTGGTTCTTAACACCTGTGAGTTAAATTGCTTAAAGTTTAAACGCTTTTTTTTACAATACAGAAAATACAACCAACTGCCTTATAAAGGGAATTGCTCAAGGTCACCAGCAGAAAAAGATTACAACCCTCCTTCTTGAGTCTGAGTCCAAACTGCATCCTTCCCTCAACACAACACCTCGCTAGCTCTTTTCGGGTATGGAAAATGTACATAGATACTGATTCTTATGTTCCAGAAGCTTATATCCCAGCAGGAGCACAGAACTATTTAAAAGAGGCCAACTCACCTGCTCTCTTTGTCTTTCAGTTGTCTCTTCTGTACCTGCTTTCACTCGAAGGTGAGTAATAATACCCAAGCTTGGGAAATGATTCCCAACCATTGGAGCAAATTGGCCTGTTAGCGGAGCTGGTTCATATGCACCAATTTCGGAGCACAGAAATTGGATTTATGCCTTATACTTTTGGCCAACAATGGACTGAAAATGGCTGTGCCCTTTCCGAAACTTCCAACCTTAAAACAAGGGGGTGCTCTTTTGCTTTAAAGTTCCCTTCTGGTGACTTTTTTCTAACAGATAAATATAAAGTTGAATTTGAGCTTTGGCATGACTCTTTGCACTGTTTTTCCTGAAAGGTCAGTTTTGCTCTTTTTTCATATGTAACATAAACAAATGAAGAAACATATCAAAACTTAAAATTAGCACATGGCTACTAGACTAACAAACATTTTTGCTTAAATTTACTGAACACATTTCTGAGTTAAAATATTATTTCCTGGAGATTACAAAATGCTTCTTGCCTTAGAGAAGCCTAAAAATAAATCTGTACTTTGAACTCCTTCCAACGATGTAAAATCCTAAGAACATTTTAATTCCATTTACCCCACCTCCCACCTTGTATACTATTGTTATTATGTATTTTAATTTTACATATTTTTAAATCCTATAAGACATTGTTGGGGTCTTACATAGCCAATATCAATTTAGAATTAGCTGCCTATTTACCCTTCCTGTTGCTCTTAATTACATCTTAATTATTTATTTATATTGATCAGCAAGTATTTTATATGTTTTTAACTTTTAAAACATTTGATTGTGATAAGACACTGACCATGAGAGCTCTTAACAAATTTTGAGGAAACAATAAATATGTTATTGTTCACTATAGATACAATGTTGTACAGCTTTATTTATTTATCTTACTTAACTGAAATTTTGTCTATTGGTCAATAAGTCCCTACTCCCCTTTACCCTCCAGCCCCTCTACTACTCCGGTCTTCAGTTTTATGAATTGACTATTTTAGATACCTCATATAAGTGGAGTCATGCAGTTTTTTGTCTTTGTGTTTCTGGATTATTCCTCTTAACATAATAACCCCAAGGTCTCTCCATGTTACTGCATATTGCAGGATTCCTTTTTTCTTTTTTCTTTTCTTTTTCTTTTCTTTTCTTTTCTTTACTTTCTTTTCTCTTCTTCTCTTTCTTTTATTTTTTTAGGCTGGATAGCATTTCATTGCATATCTAAATCACATTGTCTATATGCATTCATTGGCTAATGGTCACTAGAGTTTTTTCCACACCTGGGTTATTACGAATAATGCTGCAATGCGCATGGGAGGGTTCATATCTTTTTGAGATCCTAATTTCAATTCTTTTGGATATTTACCCAGATGTGGTATTGCTGGATGACATGGTAGTTCTATTTTTAATTTTTTAAGGAAGCTCTACAGTGCTTTCCATGGTAGGCCTGACAGTCCTTTTCGTAGCCCTGAGATTTTTCTAGGATCATTACTTTCTTCCTAAAAAGGCTCTTTATCATTTCCATTAATTCCATCTTTGGCTGAAAAGTTCTTACCTTTTCAAGGACACTCTGCCAGTGTCTTTATAATCACTTTTAGTTTGGAAAGATATTTTCACTGGTTATGGAATTTTAGGGTGAAAGTTGTTTTCCCTCATTAGTTTGATGCTCTATTTCCATTGTATCAGCTTCTGTTATTTACAGAGAAGACAACTGGGAGGATGGTGGCTGTTTCTAAAAATATGTCTTCCCCTTCTGTCTGCCCCTGAGATTTCCTGTATGATTTTGGTTTCAGTTGTTTTTACGATGATGCACTAGGTGTGGCTTCCTTTATATTACTGAGGTTTATACATCTTTCCAAACATTGGGCTTGATGTCTTTTACTGGCTTTGGAAAATTCTCACCTACTGTATCTTGTAATATCGCATCTCCTACGCCCTCTTTTCCTCTTCTTCTTTTTTTTTTTTAAAGATTTTATTTATTTATTTGACAGAGATAGAGACAGCCAGCGAGAGAGGGAACACAAGCAGGGGGAGTGGGAGAGGAAGAAGCAGGCTCACAGCAGAGGAGCCTGATGTGGGGCTCGATCCCATAACGCCGGGATCACGCCCTGAGCCGAAGGCAGACGCTTAACCGCTGTGCCACCCAGGCGCCCCCTCTTTTCCTCTTCTAGTACTGCAATTCGATATTTGTAAAGACTTTTCACTGTTTCTTCTTTGTCTTATACTCCAACTATATTCTCTTCTCACTTCAGTTTGGATATTTTCTGTTATATTTCTCCAGGGCACTATTTCTCTCTTCCTACAATCTATCTACCTTTAATTAAATATCTTCTTGTTTGTGAAGGTCTAGATTTTTCTTTTTTTTTTCTTTTTTTCAAATATTTTCCAGTGTTCTGCTGAAAGCTTCAATCGGAGCTTAGAACATAGGAACCATAGGTATTTTAAAATCCTGGTCTAAAAACTCCATTACCTGATGCCCTCTAGAAATTTTTCTGTTTTCTATTGTTTCTCTTGATATGCACCCTTTAATCATGTTTTCTGGTGTCCTTTTGTATCCCTGGGCCCTTTATATCGAATACAGGGCATTGTGTTTTTATAAAACACGCAGGTAATTTGTACCCTAGAATTACATCTTCCTTTAAGGAATTCATGTTTGCTTTTTTCTCACACAGTCGGGACTATTTGTCTACAATGGTCTGCTTTCCTTGGTGGACTTGAGGCAGTTAGGGACCACGGGAAACAAGCCCCTAGTGAAAAAACATAGTACACCTGGAGTACTATTGTTAACCGCTCCTCCTACAAAGCAGAACCAGGAGGCAGCCAGGATGGGATCCACGTAGAAGCTGGACTTAGAGGACCCAGTTTCCAAAAAGCACCAATGGCCTGCCTGACTGGCCTGTCAATATTGACCAATCAGGACGAGGCCCTTTAACCAATCAGGACACAGCCCTTCCAACCAATCGGGATGATGGCCCTTTCTCTGTACAAGTAGGGCCTCCTGATTGCTTGCAGAGGTAAGTTAATTCCTTCTTGTTAGTGGTGTTTCTCGGTTCAACTCAAACCGTAGGTGTAATAAAGCCTTGCCTGTGCTTTTGATTTTTGGGTCCAGCCTCGTTTCTTAACAGGCTTGTGACTTTATTTTTGTTTTCCCAGACTTGTAAATCTGTCAAAAATTTAGTTAAGCTTCTTAGACTGTCAGCAAGGAATTTTGGAATAGGTAGATGACTTCAAGAGAATAGGAACTCTAAGGGCAAGGCTTTCTTCTTTGGCATTTATTTTTCTCCCTAATTCTGGCTCTGTAATTCCTCACTCTCTTGGTAGCTTTCTAGTGCATCAGTGAGATGGGATTTTCACTTTGTCCAGGTTTTTTATTTGGTCTTAGCAGAAGAGCGGTTCCTGATTTCCTAGTCCCGGAAGAAGAACTTTGCATCACTTTAAGAGAAAAACCAATACGATGATGTGTCTGTGGTATAGGAAGCTTCACATTTGCAGCTAAAAAGGGAATTTAGAAACCATCATTTAATTTAACTCTTGTACAGGTGAACAAAATAAGATAGCTGGTTAGTCAATCAAAGCTAGTTGAAGTATCTGATACCCAGTCTGGTAATTTTCCCCCATTATATTAGAAAAAAAGTTAACGAGAAATAAAAATGATTGGATGCTCTATTCACTCCCTTCCCCAACATCAAGGAAATAGTTATACTGTTGTCTGACTGTACTGTGTGTACTAAAATAAGATATAAGGGAACAAATTCTGACCTGGAAGCAATAGTGTTCCAGCCATTTACTTAAAACAGATAGAGAGCCAGCTACCTGTATTTTTCTTAAAGTTCTTTGGGAAAGGAAATTCACCTAGGTATTTGGACTTATTATTTGAGAAAAGTCAGGAAACATTGTCTTAAATTCAATATATACTCTATTGCTGTAGCTATTTCTAATTTTTCTACTGTCTTTGGAAAAGATGAAAAATGGTTTTTCTCTTCCACTGAGTAATACCTCAAACACATGAAAACTATTTTTAGGCCAGCTTTCTGGCACTTTCACTTTAGAACAATTGATTTTAAAACTTTTAAATAAAAAGGGATGAAATATATATGCATGTATGTGTGTATGTATAAATGTGTATATATACACATATGTACAGATAGATATCAACATAGAATAATCTCTAAAACATTGTGTTAGATAAAAAAAGTTAGACACAGAAGAGTACATTTATATGGATCCATTCATGTGTAATTTCCAGAAAAAAAAATCTATAGAGACAGCAGATAGCAGATTAGTGGGTTGCCTGAGGCTGAAATGGGAGGAGGGATTGATGGCAAACTAATGCAAAAAATCATTTTGGGTAATGAAATGTTCTAAAATGCATTTTTGGGGGCACTTGGGTGGCTTAGTCGGTTGGGCATCTGCCTTAGGCTCAGGTCATGATCACGGAGTCCTGGAATCAAATCCCACATGGGGCTCTTTACTCAGCAGGGAGGCTGCTTCTCCCTCTCCATCTGCCCCTTTTCCTGTTCTCTCTTGCTCTCTCTCACGTGTGTTCTCTAATAAATAAATAAAATCTTAATAAAAAATGAAATGTATTTCGTTGATGATTGCATAACTCTGTCAATTTACTAAAAACCAATGAATTATACCCTTAACATGAATTTTATAGTATGTATATTATACCTCCACAAAGCTGCTGTTGTGGTCATCCTGAAGACATGTTTCCCCACCCAAAATCTAAATCAGATGTCAAGACTAATGATGCCACACATTCCAAGAAAGTATGGAAAATTTTTGTTATTCATATAACATGGCTTTCTGGAGGTGGTAGGGCAGGCTTCCCAAGTTGGTCTGAAAAATGCTTAGAGAGTACAGAAAGGAGATTGGGGTTTTTTTTGTGGTTAGGTGGAGGGACGGGGGTGAAGGTGTTCTTTCATGGGCAGGGGTTTGCAACTCCTGCAGGTACCAAAGAAAGAAGTTTCTGGGATTTCTTATCAGCTTTCCCAGATGTGAGGCAGAGGGGAATGAAAGAGAGGTATGGCTCAAAGGCTGTCAGTAGTCAGACATCAAAAAGCATAAAATCAGACTCTTTATTAGGGCTGTTAAAAATTCTTTTCCCCTAGTGGCTCTGTGCCAGTTCCTCAAATCAGCTTCCATACTCCCTAAGCATATCACACTAAACGCTACCTATAGCACTTGTCAATCCTTATTGTCCATTTATCATCCCCCTCACTAGATGATGAGCTGCCTGAATGACCTTGAAAACACCAAAACTTTCATCATATTTGAAATATGGTACACACCACTGTTTTGTGTTGAAAATAGGTGACAGTGTGGAGTGAACAAAGCAGGGAGGGAAAAGATTAGGTTTGTAAGGAAAACCTTCACCGCAAAGTGTGCTCTCCTTACTCATTCCCTCAAGCCCCACATTTTGCTCCATGTTGGATAATTTCCTTTCTTATTACAAAGAAAATCGAAAAGTAACAGCATTGTAAAAATGTAGCTCACATTTCCTTTGTTGTCTGAGAGGCAACACATTCATACTTCATATGAATATTAATATTTTCTTGTTTTCTATTAAGTAGGCAATTGCAATACTGTAATTTAATATCCTTAATTCATACCCGTTTACGTAAGCTTCTCTCATGCTCAGAAAAAAATGAATCTGACGACTCTGAGGATACACAGTATGTGTTTCCTCCCATCTCTTACTTCCGAACAAATTCCAAGCTCTGCCACACCATCCTCACCCATTACCTGGTTGACTAGAAGTTCCTTCTTGCCAAAGAAAGTTCTAGGTCACTCTATTATTCTAAAGAAATTGGAGATAACATACTCTTAAAAGTGGTTCGGTTTGGATAATAACTTAACACAGTTGTGATCCATATTACCCACAGATAGATGTCAGCAACTTTCTAGATAAGACGACTGTGAGTAGACCCTCTAATTTTAGGTCAGTCATGTATAACTATATATAGTTATGCAATAACATCATAAATGTATTTAGCTTTCCTAGGTCTGTGTGTATATATACATATATCATTTGTAACCTAGGACTGTTGAGAAAGCACTCGTTTAACAGTCAGAGTGCATAAGTTCTAGTCTTGGATAAATCATGCTGAACTTGGTAAATCATATAATCTCTTTGAGTCTCAAATTCTCTGTAAAATGGAAGTAAAAATCTATGCCCTACAGAAAGCCAGGTAATAGCTTGTGGCTAGAAGCTCTTGGAAAATTTTGCAATTTTACACATTTTTAAGAAATTTTAAAATCTATTGCCAGCTCCTGAAGAGACGACCCAGATATATAATCACAAGAGAACCATATGCAAATATTGCCAAGAAGCCAAGACCTTATCCATACAGACTGTAAGTAGGAAGCAAGTTCGGATGAAGGACAGCATACTTAAACCATATGATCAGAGAAAATCTTTGAGATGAGTGGCAGACGCTAACTCACGTACTCAACACCCAGTCCAAACCCATTCTTAACCTTCTCTCTTATTGATATTGAAGATTTTAAGTGCAAGTTCTTCATGCCTCTTTGCCCTAAACATGGCAGGCAATAATACATTTCTCAGTCAATGAGCTATAAGAGAATGTCTCTGGAGACTCCTGCGAAGACTTTTGCTTACTTGATAAGAGGACAGATATGACAACAGATAAGACACTTCTTCCTGGATATGTAGGCCATCCTGTGAAGAAGCCATGAAGATCCAGCACACTGAACACGACGCAGTGGATTGCCTACCTTTAGACATTTGTTCTGTGTGAAAATTAATGTCTTCATTGAGCCACTCTTAGTTGGATTTCTTGTATTGAAGGCAAAAGCACTTTTAGGGATACTAGACAAGACATAAGAAGTGGATGATTTCTGCAGTCGAGTACTGGCTCAAAGGAAAATGCCCCCTGCCCTGGCCACACCTAAAGCAAACTGAATTTAAAGTTGAGGAAGACGGATGTGGTATAACAAATTGTGTTTCCCTGAATTTGCTGCCACTGACTAGGGCTTTAATCCAGTGCCTCTGATAGGATTACTCATCTCTGTTTGGTATTTCGTATTGATCTTGGCCTCTGCTGTTGAGCAAGAGCTTCTTCAGAGAGATGGTAAGTAGGTGGATAACAATTATATGGTGATAAATATTTTGCTCAACACAGGAAAGTACTTTTTACTAACTGGCGCTACTCAACCTGACCCACGTGATGCTTTTTTAACAAACCAATCCATCAGAGGAGCCAAGGAATGGGGTTTCCATCAATGGACCTGAACAGAAGCCAGGGTGTCTTTAACTCTGAGAGTCTAGGAATATCTGATTATAAGCATTTATTGATTCTTATTAGATGCTACCATTATGCAATAAGCATAAGATGCAGTCTCTTCCCAGAGGAAGTTTATCACATAAGAAACAATCCATTGAGGAAGGAAGGACATTAACATGATAAGGAAATTGCCCACATTATCTTATTCAAAACTCGGCGAAAATTTTGGCTTGTTTTACATTTGCGTGGGTGAATATTAGGAAATGAAAGTTACTTTCATACAGTCATTTTGTCTACTCCTAGGGGACACCAAGTACCCATTTGGAGCTCTGCCCCTGATCACATGGGGTTGTAGGTGTCTCTTGCTATCTGGTTCAGAAAATAGATTATGCAGAACAAAAGTGGCTGAAATGAAGATTATTGCTGGCAAAGTAATTGGTCTTTCCTCTTTAAATGCTGAAGAAACCAAAAGCATAGGAGCGATTTTGCCTTCACCCTTTCTCCACGTCTGAACAGTTCTGGCATTCGGATGACTATAGTGCTGAGAATTCTTGGTTAATCTCTGGCAATTTCCTAAGAGCTACTTTAAGCACCTTATATGTGTTATCCACTTTAATCTTTACATTTATCATTTTCCCCATTTTATAGCTGAAGAAACTGAGGCAGAAGGTGATGTGATCTGACCAAGTATCATTATCTAATAAGGGACAGAGTAAGATTCAAACCTAGGTTTTTTTCCTGGTTCTAAAGCTTACACATTGCTAATCTGTATTGTCTTTATTTTTTTTTATATTGCTTAATGATAAATGGTGAATTCTACTCAGCACTTTCTCTCATTTATTGGGACTGCAAACACATGACAGCTGGTCAGTAGCACCTTTATGGTGTCACTATATGTGGTTAAGATATAGCATGAGGAAACGGACAAGTGTGGTAAAATGCCTTATATCACAGCAGGACAGATTTAGATGTACAGAGATTGTGTCCAAATCATGTACTTGTAATGTTATACTTCATGCACTCCAGCCCATCCCTTTTACAGAAGAAAAATAGCAAGGTTAATTGACAGAGAATATTTTCTTAAGAGCAAAGTCAAGGGAAGAACTCTATTTCCCCTCCTCCAAACCTTTCTCCATTGCTTCCCCAACTGCTACCCAATCTGTGACAGTCATCTGTGTGAGTTAATTTCAAAAGAAAATGATGCATTCAGGTGCTTTAGGTAATAAGATTCAGAGACTACATCCATTCTATAATACAGGGAGTGCTTGCTTTGTTTGAAACTTGTGCCATATCGTATATTCTAGAGTATGATGACTTAAATATACACAGGAGCATTTCTGAATGTGTAAGCATTTGAAATTCAAAGAGATCCCATGGGATAATCTTTGTCCACAGCTGGAAATTACCCAGACCAGCATCCCAACATAGGCATATATAAGAAGGAGAGCACATGCTTTCCCTTCATAAATATTTTCCATGTTTTATGGCTTTTGCTGCGTAAAAATTCCCTCTTAGGACTAACTAAGATGTCTCTTATCAGAATGTACTCTTGTCTTTCTATGGTATATTCTCTGAAGTCAGACAGCAGGTGGAGATTTTATAGAAACAGTGTCTTAGGAGATGAGGGGGAGGGGTTGAGATGTGTGTGTGCGCACAACTGGGTGCACACGTGTGTGAGTGTGCGTGCACGCATGTGTGTGCACCTGCTGTAGAGGAGAACACACTTGACTGGCCTGGCTGCAAGTCAGAAAGCAAAGTTTAAGCCAGAGTGTATACATCTCTCTGCTCCCACTTCCTTCTATGAGAACAAGCGTTGGACTTGATCTCTGTTCCTGGCTCCAACATCCTATAATGCTATAAAAAGAGGCACAGTTTGAATTGTGGCCAGTTGTCACTTCCCATTTTACCTCCCTCTCCAGCAGGATTAGAAGACTAGTGTCTTTTAACTTCAATACTTCCATTATAGTATTATTTGTTCTAGTTGAAATAAATCAGTAACAGGGTTGATAAAGGCCTAGGTGATCATGTGGTTTAATAATGATGAAGTAGAAAAAAGATGATATAACCTATAGCATTCTTTTTTCTTCTTATTTTAAGAGAGTAGAGTATACATGCCCTCGATCTTCACCAGTAAGAAGGGGCACGTCCCATGGGGTGCTGCAGGGGGGCAGAGAGGACCACACAGCAGGTCAAACATAGTGCCACACTGTAGCATGCACATCAGCAGACATCGTGTCCTCTCCACTGGAACCTCACCTTCCTTCACTGAATGCCCCAAACTCGGCTGTTATGCTCATCTCTCTACATGCTGGAAACCAGGCAGTCCTTGTATGAATAAGCGTGTATCTTACCATGTAAATTCACAAAGCCAAAGAGAGAGTATGGACTTCTCTACTTCTATATCAAAGGACACCAGATTTCTGATTCTAGTCCATTCTACACCTTGTTCTTCTCTACCTGGAATCAATGAGAAGCAGGTACAAGTTTTGAGCCTAGAGCAGAGGGACTTTTGGAGTATGCGAAGGCTAATAGCAAAACGAAATGGAAACTGCATTAGCAATTTACCTGTATATGACATATGTAACATATATTTGAAATATATATATATTTCAAGAAAAGGCCTCTTTGTTATTATAATTTCAGGATAGCAATAAAGACTACAGAGCTCAGGATTTCAAGTGCTTCCCTGCTGGGCTAGTGACTTAATTTATTTCTTTAATTTGTTATAACCTCACAAAAAATGATATTCTTTGGAGACCTCAGTAGCCTGAGTTCTGTATGTATTATTTGCTGTAAAAGATTAATGAGGGAGCAGAGGCAATTTCTAATGGAATCCCTTGGTTTTCATCTCTGCCTTCCCAACCCCCACTTTCAAACTCGCTTGCCAATTCAGCATTATGAATCTACTAAGTGTGCTTGGCAGGTTTGATGGGAAGAGGGAAAAGGTAAAAACCCTAGGCTAAAAATTAAGAAACTCTTTCTTTCCTACCCTCCCCCTGTATCTGTTAGGTGTAATGCAATGATTTACTGTCTCATCTTCCAAAAGATAACGTACATTCACAGGTAGCTTGAAATCGTCAATGTTTTGTGACTTGTAATCTGCGGACATTTTCAGGGTCTGGTCCATATCCCATCTTTCCACAGAATACCTAAACCACCAGATTATGAGAAGGCATCACCAATTTCTTCTCTCGATGATGTTAACTGGTGTATATTTTAGCATCATTGGTATTAAGACATACTTTTTAATCATGCTATCAGAAAGAAAAGTCAAAGGTAGTTCAAAGCATGGCTGTAAGAGTTGTGTGTTCTGGGTGAGCTTTTAGAGGTAGATTAAAGAACAGTCCCCTCCTGATAATGAACTATAGCACTCCTTATGTCCATTCCAGCAAATACTCTGGAGGCTAAGTGCTGGGGAATGGTGTGGATTCCCCACCCACGAATAGCACTGCTAACTCTGTGAAATCCGTGACGGCCAGGTGATATGAGCCAAGAGAATCTTGACAAAAGCAGCATTTCTCACAACAGCTGAGGAAGGGCTGCTGCAAAAGAAAATTTAAGAATTCAAAACTTCCTTTGAGCCCCAAATTAAATGGCGACTGGGACATCACAGTAGAAATGTAAATTGGGCCTGCAAAACAACTCTTGGGTGGAAGAATGCTTACTACATGAGATAGTCAATGAAAAAAGAAAAATACAAAACTGAATGGAAGAGCTCAAATTTGGAAAAGGACAGAAACAAAGACAAAACAAAACAACAGCGTGTACATTTGCACGTGTGTGTGTTTGAAAAAAAATAGAAGGAATTAGACCAAAAGATTAACGATGAGTGGTAAGATCATCTACGCTTACAGTTTCATAGGAATATTTTTTTTTAATTCTATGTATTTACTAGGAAATGCAGAATACATATTTCAAACATGTTTGAAGGAAAAGAAGCTTTTAAGGAATTGGATTATAGCCTTTGCGGGTCACATCTGAACTTTGCACCTTCTACATTTGTGCTATCTTTCCATGAATGACTCCCCCCCCAAATTTGTATCTAGCTTTTTGGAAGATGCGCTGATAAGATGCACAGACGATCTGTGCTTATCACACGGGTGTGGAGTTGGGTGTAGACTTAAGATTAAGGAAACTTTTGAATGCTTTTAATGGACAAGGTATCAGAGCTAGAAACAGAAGTTCCTGGGATCGCAAAGNTGGAAACCAGGCAGTCCTTGTATGAATAAGCGTGTATCTTACCATGTAAATTCACAAAGCCAAAGAGAGAGTATGGACTTCTCTACTTCTATATCAAAGGACACCAGATTTCTGATTCTAGTCCATTCTACACCTTGTTCTTCTCTACCTGGAATCAATGAGAAGCAGGTACAAGTTTTGAGCCTAGAGCAGAGGGACTTTTGGAGTATGCGAAGGCTAATAGCAAAACGAAATGGAAACTGCATTAGCAATTTACCTGTATATGACATATGTAACATATATTTGAAATATATATATATTTCAAGAAAAGGCCTCTTTGTTATTATAATTTCAGGATAGCAATAAAGACTACAGAGCTCAGGATTTCAAGTGCTTCCCTGCTGGGCTAGTGACTTAATTTATTTCTTTAATTTGTTATAACCTCACAAAAAATGATATTCTTTGGAGACCTCAGTAGCCTGAGTTCTGTATGTATTATTTGCTGTAAAAGATTAATGAGGGAGCAGAGGCAATTTCTAATGGAATCCCTTGGTTTTCATCTCTGCCTTCCCAACCCCCACTTTCAAACTCGCTTGCCAATTCAGCATTATGAATCTACTAAGTGTGCTTGGCAGGTTTGATGGGAAGAGGGAGAAAAGGTAAAAACCCTAGGCTAAAAATTAAGAAACTCTTTCTTTCCTACCCTCCCTCTGTATCTGTTAGGTGTAATGCAATGATTTACTGTCTCATCTTCCAAAAGATAACGTACATTCACAGGTAGCTTGAAATCGTCAATGTTTTGTGACTTGTAATCTGCGGACATTTTCAGGGTCTGGTCCATATCCCATCTTTCCACAGAATACCTAAACCACCAGATTATGAGAAGGCATCACCAATTTCTTCTCTCGATGATGTTAACTGGTGTATATTTTAGCATCATTGGTATTAAGACATACTTTTTAATCATGCTATCAGAAAGAAAAGTCAAAGGTAGTTCAAAGCATGGCTGTAAGAGTTGTGTGTTCTGGGTGAGCTTTTAGAGGTAGATTAAAGAACAGTCCCCTCCTGACAATGAACTATAGCACTCCTTATGTCCATTCCAGCAAATACTCTGGAGGCTAAGTGCTGGGGAATGGTGTGGATTCCCCACCCACGAATAGCACTGCTAACTCTGTGAAATCAGTGACGGCCAGGTGATATGAGCCAAGAGAATCTTGACAAAAGCAGCATTTCTCACAACAGCTGAGGAAGGGCTGCTGCAAAAGAAAATTTAAGAATTCAAAACTTCCTTTGAGCCCCAAATTAAATGGCGACTGGGACATCACAGTAGAAATGTAAATTGGGCCTGCAAAACAACTCTTGGGTGGAAGAATGCTTACTACATGAGATAGTCAATGAAAAAAGAAAAATACAAAACTGAATGGAAGAGCTCAAATTTGGAAAAGGACAGAAACAAAGACAAAACAAAACAACAGCGTGTACATTTGCACGTGTGTGTGTGTGAAAAAAAATAGAAGGAATTAGACCAAAAGATTAACGATGAGTGGTAAGATCATCTACGCTTACAGTTTCATAGGAATATTTTTTTTTAATTCTATGTATTTACTAGGAAATGCAGAATACATATTTCAAACATGTTTGAAGGAAAAGAAGCTTTTAAGGAATTGGATTATAGCCTTTGCGGGTCACATCTGAACTTTGCACCTTCTACATTTGTGCTATCTTTCCATGAATGACTCCCCCCCCAAATTTGTATCTAGCTTTTTGGAAGATGCGCTGATAAGATGCACAGACGATCTGTGCTTATCACACGGGTGTGGAGTTGGGTGTAGACTTAAGATTAAGGAAACTTTTGAATGCTTTTAATGGACAAGGTATCAGAGCTAGAAACAGAAGTTCCTGGGATCGCAAAGGACTGGATATGCCATTAAGCAAAAATAGGTTAGAAAGGAGTGTGGGTTGGTAGAAACACAATTTGAAAGAGACCATAATCCAGGAGAAGGCAAGCAGAACAAGTGAAGTGTCCACATTTCTCACATTTGGGGCAATTTCTGAGAAGCAACGCTCTGTTCCTCTTGGAACATAACTCACCGTGTATATTTTTAACCAGCGGTAAGCCCAAAACACGTACTCCATGAGCAATAATAACTATTGCTAATATTTGTTGGTTGTACACCATGTGCTGGATATATTCAGGAAAGCTGTGATACAATATTGTACAACTATTCTCATATTTACTTCTCCCCAAATAGACCGCTTTTGTAATGATGAAATTGTGGCTCGGAGATGATTCTACTTAAATTCCACACAGCTAAATATGTGCAATCTTCACTTGACCCCAAGTCTGCCTCATCTCAAGGCCCGTGCTTTTTCCAGCATTCTACACCATCCTGCATGGTGTAATGGGAATACAACATGTTACCCGGAAAGCTCGTTGGGCAAAGGTAAGATAGAATTTCTGTTAGGAAGAGAATTTACCTTGGGTTAGGGAGGCTCTTTAATGGGTATGTTTGGTTAGGAAGGTTTAAGTAGGCAAGATAGGACAATATTAATTCAGTGATTTAAGGAATAAAAGAGTCCATTTCTTGATTACATGATGGTCTGGGGTTTATCAATTCAGAGTGTGGCTCTCCTTCACCTGATTATTCATGAACCCAGACTGAGGCCATGTCCTCATGCTCAAGAGGTGCCTTCCAGTGTCGTTCTTGCTGTGGCCATTCCAGCCCCTGGCAAAGAGGAAAGACAGGAGAAGACACATATGACAAATGACAAGTCAAGTCTGGAAAAGGCACTTGTCAATTCCATTCACGTTCAGTTGGGGAGGCTCACTGTCCAAACCTCCAGAAAGAGGATGTGAGTCGAAGAGACACGATGAGGAGCAGAGAATCAAAGGCAGTAGAAATAAGAAATTGAGAGTNGTGCCTTCCAGTGTCGTTCTTGCTGTGGCCATTCCAGCCCCTGGCAAAGAGGAAAGACAGGAGAAGACACATGACAAATGACAAGTCAAGTCTGGAAAAGGCACCTGTCGATTCCATTCATGTTCAGTTGGGGAGGCTTACTGTCCAAACCTCCAGAAAGAGGATGTAAGTCGAAGAGACACGATGAGGAGCAGAGAATCAAAGGCAGTAGAAATAAGAAATTGAGAGTGAGAGGGGCACCTGGGTGGCACAGCGGTTAAGTGTCTGCCTTCGGCTCAGGGCGTGATCCCGGCGTTATGGGATCGAGCCCCACATCAGGCTCCTCTGCTGTGAGCCTGCTTCTTCCTCTCCCACTCCCCCTGCTTGTGTTCCCTCTCTCACTGGCTGTCTCTATCTCTGTCAAATAAATAAATAAAATCTTTAAAAAAAAAAAAGAAATTGAGAGTGAGAAAAAAATAAAAGGAAGAAAAAAAAAGAAATTGGAGGGAGAGTCACAAGGGAAGTCCTAATTGTAATCAGTCTTGGACATATTTGGGTCTGCTGAGGTGCCCAGAGTATAAGATTTGGGGCATCCAGCCATTTTATTGGAATATTCACTGACGGTAGTCCCAGAAAACTGGAGAATTTGAGGATATTCCGGTTACAACAGCCATCCCTGTGATTACAACAAGTTGTGACTTCATCCCAAGTGAAGAAAGATCACTGGATTTAGAGGTAGAAATCCAGGATCTTTAGCCAGACCTTGCTACTAACTAGTTCTTCGATGTAAGGCAAATCTCTTCATCAACCCAAGCTCAACTTTCTATGACACTGAATCGGGAAATAATACTTGCCACACCAAGGGGTTGGCCAATGAAATAAGATAATGTATGTAAGTATTTGAACCTATAAAATGCTATGCAAATGTAAGGTGAAACTGTGTTATTGGCCTAGAAAATGCACAACGTATGACCCTTTCACACTGTCTGGGATATGTGGTCACTTTGGTTAATGGTAGGTTAGGAAAGCAAGAACTGAACAACACCATGAAGGTTAAAATAGGGTGACAGGAGAGCTATCCAGGGTTAGGAGAAGAAGGGGTGCAAAAAATCAGATCTCAGAATTAGCCATTTGTTTCAAAGGAATTTTGCCAAAAATCTTTTCCGTCTCTTCAATAATGTTTGGTATTTTTAGCCAATGAAAAGACCAAGATATTTAGAAATGCAATGTACAGGAGAAGTTAGGCGTATTTCAGATTTAAAATCCAGCCAACTACTCATTTCGCACGTGTGTGCATGTGTGGGTGTGCATGCAAGCGTGCCCGTGTGCATCTGAACCATCCTTATAGCTGTGATGCTTTTCCTTTAGAGATGGATTTTATTTGCCTTATGTTCTGTGGAGTTAATTAAATACCGGAGAAATATGTTTACTGTTTCAGGTTCCACATACTTGTGAGGATTGTCATTGACTTTGGTCCAAACAGGACACCTCTAGAAACATAGCAACACTTAGCTGCTCTTGGGAAAAGCTAATGAGTCATTAACATGTCAATATTGCTATTTTCTGCCTTAATATCTCATATCCCTGCCTTAGCCAGTCTCAGATATTCATATATACATATGTGTGTGTGTGTGTTCTTTCACATGAGGGAATTAATTCCTAGATACTTTTAAAATATATTTCCCTATGAAGGGTGCACTGAACCTCCCTGTACATTTCTTTTCAAATTCCTGTGTATCTGTAATTGCTTCAGAAATAAATATCTTTCCTTAAATATTTCTAATACATAGAAGAGCACAGAAGTTTGTTTGGAGCTTTGGTTAAAGCATTTCCATAGCCTACCAAATGCAGTACGCAAAATACTACCCAGTAGATTGGGGGTAAAAGAGGCCTCTCCATTTAGATGCTCTCCAAATTATGATGTAAAAAGGATTTCTTCAAAGTGAGGCTTCTTAGTAGAAGGCATCCTTTGATTCAGAAGATGCCACCATGGGGGAAAAAATGCAGGCTTTAGAGCTGGTTCTTATTTTGACAAAACCCCTTAAGAGAAAAAGGGACACTCTGTAGGGTCATAAAAGTCTATTGGAAGGGACTTTTCAAAGTACCATGAGCCGACCAAAGCACTATTCTTTGGCATGTATTTTCATACTTCAAAACATATTTACTGAGCCTTTTCTTTATGTGGGAGCCACTGTGGCAGAGCAAGTCAAAGACGAAGAAGGTGTCAGATACACCCACTCATTGAAGTCATCACCCCAATCCCTTCATCGTTCTCTGCATCTGAACAGTGTCCAAGTGTGGTAGGTTCCATGCCTCTCTTCTCTCCTCCCCATTTCCACCGTGACTGTTTGAAGTCATAGGACCAGCTCTTCCCAGAATTACAATAACTTCTTCAGACTCAATTCTCTCTTATTTTCTAACTTCACCATTGGGATGATTTTTTTTTTTACCAGTTATACCATCATGTCACTCTTAAATCCTTTATCAGCTCAAAATTACTTATGCTTGAGATTTTCTCTTCATATTTTATGCAAGGGGAATACCATGTGGAAACAAAGTAATACCTCAAAGTATTGGGGCTCCTGGCTGGCTCAGTTGGTAGAGCACGTAACTCTTGATCTCAGGGTCCTGAGTTCAAGCCCCATGCTGGGCATAGAGTTTACTTAAATAAATAAATAAATAAATAAATAAATAAATAAATGCCTCAAAGTATTAAGTAGCTGGAACTAATTGCATTGTATTACAATAATTTATCTTATGAGTCCCAACCCACTGATGTTAAAGTAGCCGACGAGAATAGTTAAGATCATCACCACAATTTGAAATCAGGTTTTTGTATAAAAATTGGCCTCCATGTCCAGTTTTATTTCTTTGTTTGGTTTAGAATTTAGAGAAATTTAAAATCAAATAAATCCCAGCTTATACCAATAAATACTTGAAAGTAGGAACATGTTCTTACCAGCTACTTCTGCAATCTCGGATCTCAGAAACGACAGGAGAAGCTTTATTTTGAAGTCGGGCAAAAGGATGTGAACTTGACAGCACACGTTAATTGTGTTGCCATGCCCAGTGTGTAGTTCCTTACATATTTGGAAGGATTTCCTTCCTTCAGTAGTTATTAAAATAGTTTAAAATCTAACAATATAAAATTCAGGAGTGCTTGTGTGGCTCAGTTGGTTAAGGGTCTGTCTTTGGCTCAGGTCATGATCTCAGGGTCCTGGGATAAGCCTGCACTGGGCTCCCTGCTCAGCGGGGAGTCTGCATCTCCCTCTCCCTTTCCCTCTGCCCCTCCCTCTGTTCATGCTCTCTCTCTCAAATAAATAAAATCTTAAAAAGAAACAATATAAAATTTAAATCAACCCCACGAAAGAGAATCGAGTCCAGAGTTCTCATCATGGCCTATGAAGCCCTCGTCCTTTGTTTTTTCTCCAGTTTTATATCTGCACATCTTTCTCTGCAGATTCGAGCCTGGCCAACTGTTTCTGGGTCTTTGAAAGTACTCCCATGTTAATAAATTCTCTCCCNGCTCTCTCTCTCAAATAAATAAAATCTTAAAAAGAAACAATATAAAATTTAAATCAACCCCACGAAAGAGAATCGAGTCCAGAGTTCTCATCATGGCCTATGAAGCCCTCGTCCTTTGTTTTTTCTCCAGTTTTATATCTGCACATCTTTCTCTGCAGATTCGAGCCTGGCCAACTGTTTCTGGGTCTTTGAAAGTACTCCCATGTTAATAAATTCTCTCTAGCAAATTTTATGTTCCAACCCTGTGATCTAGAACCTTCAGGGCTCAGTTCCACAGTCCTCTCCTAGCTGTTGCCAGTATATGTGGATTAGGTCCTATGACTCAAAGTAGAGTTCTTTTTTCCTTACCAAGCCCTGCACCTCCCAGCGTGTTATATAGCCACTTGGCCTGATTTCTGGTGTAGTGACCACGAAAACAGAGGGGTAGGTACTGACCTGACTGAACCCTGTCCTGTGAGGCATCCAGAGGCGTCCTCGTTGTCTTCCGAAAGGAAAGCAGTGTTTGGTCTTTAATAGGGATGAGTGGGCCACTTCAGGGGCCCCAAGATTTCAAAGCATCTGGGATTTTAACATTTTTGAGAGTATTGATTTAGATTCTTTAGGGTTTACTCTTCCCCAACAAGGGCCCTGACCCTGGGAAAACAGATTTTCCAGAACTGAGCATTTAACCTTTTCTGGAGCTTTGTTTTCCGTATAATTAAGTCTTGGGACTGATCTTTGGCCTGTTCTGCCCTCTGGCTACAGGAGATAAGAGTCTCTTTATGCGCTGCTGGAGAGAGATCCTCTGACTTTCACACTTTGCCTTTAATTGGTGATTAATCATTCTCAACCTCTCATTGTCTTTCTCTGATGCAAAATTGTGTCAGCAACAGCCCTCTGAGTCCTTTGTCTTTATAATACTACTGCCTCATCCTCTCAAATGCCTGAGAGAGGGCACCCCCCATCGCCTCCCTTCCATCGATATCCCATCCCCTTTAACCATCAGAGAAATGTCAACAGTGGCATAGCTGCCACCCGCCTTTGGCTCAGCGCTCTCCCTACCCCCGGCGGTGGGGTCTTCATTAACAGTCAGCCCCCACATAACCCAGCTTCACAATCCCATTTTAGGATCTGCTTCTCAGAACACTCCTCCTACCAACTGTTTTATGTCAAATTCCCCGAAAAATGACTATGAGATGGAGATTTTCATTGCAGAAAGACAATCGAGGACATTGGGTGGCCATGGGGATGTGTCACTCAGATCTACCCACAAAACAACCTGCTACAAGGAAAAGGTTGACTGAGAGACTCTAGATGCCATTCCTTCAGCGTTTGGGTTTTTTTTTCCCCAACATTCACACCATGCCCATGGTCTCCTTGGGCTTCTCCATGGCCAGGGTCCTAGAGACAGGATGTTTCTGCCCAACTCAGGACTCTTCTAATGAGCAGTCATTGTTCTGGGACCCCTTATCAGCCAGGCTTAGACTTTTTCTAAGACTTTTCTCGAGTAATCCCTCCTGCTTCCCTCTTCCCCTTCATAGGGCTCAGACCTGTGGTATAGTCTGAAAGCTCCACTGCTTACTCCTGCTTCCTCTGCCCTGTCCTTCACAAGCATTTTCCTGAACACGTATTTGTATGTCTAATTCTGATTTGACGTCTGCTCCTTGGAGGACCCTACGTGACCCTGGAGTGTTCTCAGGAACAACTCCTATCAGGGATTTGAGAATGGATGAGGGCAAGAGGAGAAATTAGACAGGATTGTCTGATTTCATGGCTCTGGACCCAGGATGGCCCTTAAGAGTAGTCATTAATTGAGGCCATTGGACCAATTATTTAGACCTGCATCCATGGGTCACTGGATAAAGGCTGTCACAAGGAAAGGACACAAACTTGGGTGAGCCAGTGCCCACGGGCTGAGAGAAAGTCCCAGAGAAAGACTCATCTGTGAGCCACCAGCAGTAGACACTTCTGGAAACTGAGGGAATCAGTGCCTTGGTTGCTGAGGGGATAATCTGGGTGGCACCCAACTTCGACTTCAAAGAAGAAAATGAAGACAATTCTTACAGCTAAAGGACAATGGTAATAATTTCTGAGCTCTTTATGAAGGGAGGATATTACATTTTGTAAAACTCTGTGGATGAGCAGAGCACCTCTCTGGGATTAGTGTTGGGAGTCAAGGGAACAGAATCTCATCAGCAGACTAAGCAAGAGCTATACCACTTGTTGATGGAATGTACTTTGTATGGGTGAGATTTCTTCTGATGTTCAGGGTTCTTCCTTCACATTGGGAAGATGTCTCTTTCTTTTCTCCTTATAAAAGGGACAGGAAAGATACCACCAACTATTCAACCACACTAAAGTCAGCCACAAGGTCAGGCCAAAGGCAGGTGGCACTCTTTTTTTTTTTTTTGGAGAGCAGGCTGAGGGGAAGGGGCAGAGGGAGAGGGAGAGAGAGAATCCCAATAGGCTCCATGCCCAGTGCGGAGCCTGACATGGGGCTCAATTTCCCGACCCTGAAATCATGACCTGAGCTGAAATCAAGTCAGAATCTGCTTCACGGACTGTGCCACCCAGATGCCCCATTCACTCTTTTTAGTTCCTACAAAGTGCCTTTTTCACAACAAATAGAAGTAACAGTAACTACAAGTACAACTGTCTACTAAGAACCAGGTATGGTCCTCCATGGTGCTTGCCACTTGATGTCATTTAATCCCCAGAAAACCCCATGAAGTAGAGATTATCACCTTCATTTAATAGTTGAGCCAACTACTGGTTGGAAGGTGAATAGTTTTCCCCAATGTTATGCAGCCAAGAAGCAACAAACCTGGGATTAAACCTAGTCGTCCTCACTCCAAGAGCAATTTTCTTTACACTCTCCTGTGCTTTCAAACCCAGCTGGAAATGGGAGTTCCAATGGCAAATGCTTTTATTCTTCATCACATCTTTCACTTGGAAGGAAAGGCCAAAGTCAAAGCCTCAGAGCCCATAGTCTAGAGTGATCAACTCCATCGAGAATGACGATCGGGAGACAACCGCACAGGGTTTGGGGCAGCAGATTACCTCTGAAGACCAGGAGGTTATTCTGTGAAGTGTGTGTGCTCTGCGCCAGTGTGCATTCACTCAACTGCTCTTGTACCATGGTACCTCTATTCTCCCACCTGATTATTTTCCCTCTGTTTGGCAGTCCTCAACATAGGGGCTGCTGCGGGCATGTATACACACACACACACACACACACACACACACACACACACACACACCAAAGATTCTCCCGCTCTCCAATTACCAGGATGCAGCAGGCTGTGGGGGTCTTTCATTCTCTTTCCATATTCAGCCTTTTGATGTGTTGCCTGTACCATTCTTTCCCCATGTGCTAACAAGGCTGTCTGTGAGGAAGGTTTCACGGGCAGCCAATTACAGAGAGGATGTGAGGTTGATCAGAGGAGTGCAGCCTGCTGGGGGACTGTCATTTACAGCATGAAAGGCAGCGCAATCATTGCTAAAAGGTTTAGTTTGGACAGGAGCTGTAACCTTGCAGCCGTACTTCCCGCCGTCTGGATTTGATGGGTTGCTTTGTGCGCTTCAGGTTGTTTAAATTTTGCTGTTTTCTAAGTAATCGAATGCCTAATAGTAATGGTAATCTCTCTGCAGTAAAACATGAATGGAGATGGCCTGCTCATAAAATGCAACGCTGTGAAAAGAAGCCAATGGCCATTTGAATATATATATGTAAATGACTGATGGCTGTGAATAGAATCTCAACATGCAGATGAAGACAATGGAAGAAAACCGTGCCTCTCCGGGTGTGTGAAAGCCAGGGTGATGCCGTATTACCGTCGTACATGTAGGCACTCCCAAATCAGAATACGTAACACGGACGCTGACGACAGCCAGCCCTGTCCCCGCACGCAGATGTGCATGCCCACGGCGGCTGTGGTAGCCGACGGACTAGTGCAAAGCAGCAGAGCAGAGGGGAAAAGGGGCTCTCCACTTTCCTGCTTCCCTTCATCCACAATGAGAAATCCGTCCTGTTTTTTTTTAATTTACTTGAGTTGTGAATGGAAAACAGATCTCATTCTTGTCAAGGAACAAAAAGAGATGGAGAGAGAAATGGGGAAGGGGGGTGGGCGGGCGCGCGGGAAAGGCTTTACCCTGTCTGTCTGCCCCCAACAACCCAACAAGTGACGGCCTCCTCCTCCCGACCCTTCCCAATTCACTGCAGCCCGAGTCCTGAAATTACCTAACTAACGCTGTCTCGTGCCTGCAATGATTTCCATCAATTATTAAGGACAGACAGGCTTTGACACATTCACGTGTGTTTTCTGACCATGTTGAAACACAAACAGAAGAGTTGTGTGTTTATAACCAACATAAGCAGATGTCAAGGAGTGCAAAAATATGCCTCTTTAAAGTCAGCATGTCTGTGCATTTGTGGCAGCATATGCCCGGAACATGTGTATTTTGAGTGCTAAGCATGAGGAGTAATGAATAGAAGAACAACACTCTTTCCTTAAAAAATAATAAATAAAAAGTCTGTTGTAGTCTTGGTAAGCTTAAGGCATTCAAATAGGATGACATTTTGCATCTATTCAGGAGGCCGGAAGATGGGCAGGCTGCTGTGGGTACTCCAGGGAGCCATCTGAGAGGGCACGGCAGAACTGGTGACCTAAATCACGTGGCTTCAGTCTTCCACCGGAATCTGGAATGTAATACCAACTTTCTCTAACATAAGAATGAGCTGAACTCAAGAAATATCCCTCATGGATAGAACAGAAGTGTGGAAGTAGGTTAAATGCAGAAAGCAATTTTTATTTTTTAATTTTTTAAAAAGATATTTATTTGTTTAAGAGAGAGCGAGAGCAAGCACAAGCAGGGGGAGGGGTAGATGGAGAGGGATAAATAGATGCCCCACTGAGCAAGGCTCAATCCCAGGACCCTGAGATCATGACCTGAGCTGAAGGCAGACCCTTAACTGACTGAGCCACCCAGGCGCCCTGAAAGAAAGCAACTTTTAAATAGGAAAAGACAGAATTCAGTTAGGAATCTTGAAGGGAGCTAATGTAAAGCCAATAGTTCTAGGTATTACCTTTGGAAAGTGGATGAAGAAGCTTCCACACAGAAATAAAAAATTAACAATGGACCAAAGGAATATTTTTTAAGCATCCCAAGCAAGGAGGGTACTGGAAACCAATATTTAAATGGTTGCCATGGTTCCAGGCACCAGGGTGGGGACTTTCCAAATGTTTTATTATTTAACCTTCATTAACAGCTCTCTGAAGTAGGGCGATAGTCCACATTGTACCAATGGAAAATCTATGGTGTCCTCATTAGTACAAGAGATTAGAAAGCAGATTCTTGAAAGCACTGGGAATTTTCCAGACTTTCTAGTACAGTCAACCTAAATTGAAGGCAGACAGTCTGAGAAGCCTGGACTTTATCAAGGGAAGATTAGATGGTGTAGGCCGCAAATAACTCTGTCACGTTCTTCCAGAAATATTTGAGCCCATGTCTAAGCAGATCAACAATAGTAGAGTCAGGCCATTTCTGTCAATGTAGAACTGCTCTAATAGGCAATCACCACCCATGGGCTCCTCGTCAGCTTGGCAGAGACTTTCTCAGAGCTGCATTATTGTCTGTAGCTCTTCCTACTCCATCTTCCCTCGTTCTCTTGCTCTCTCAAGAGGTGTCAGCCCTCTGCCTCCTGGTCTGAAGCTCTTCTTGCCCACCTCTCTTTACCATCACACTTCACAGGTGGTCCTCCCTAAAAATCCCTTGCATTTTTAATTCAGTCTCGGCAACATCTTCCCAGAGGGCCCTAAATGACTCAGTCAACCCTGGGAGTGGTTGCAGAAAGCCACTGATAAACTAGGATAGGGGTATGGATCACTCACTGAATCTAGCTGGTAAGAAGAGCCTCATTTCACTTTTTCAGTGGAGCACAGATAGTCTCACGAGGCCAAGATGGTATCCCAACTGGTAAAGGCTCACACCCAGGGTAACCTGGGAAGATGACTCAGTGGAGGGATGTACCATTGCCAGAGGGAAGATTCAGGTATTTGAAAGGTGTGGAAGGAATAGTTCATATAAGGACAGTGGAGTTGGCTGGCCATTACTAAGTTGCACTGAACTGCAATGCAGAGATAATGAGATAATGAGGTCCATTAACAATCAGTTAAAGTATGAGAGCTAGAGGACTTTGTAATGAGCTTGCAAAGAGGTCCTTATCTTGTGCAGTAGGAAAGCAGGCACAGCTGAGTTGCAGTCTTTAATAGTTAGAGACTTGAGCAAGGCTGGTATGCTAAGGTCAGTGTCCTGGCTGGGAAACCAGGGCCCCTGAAACATGCAATGGGGTGGAGTGGATGCCTTGACTGTGGCTCTGCAGACTTACCTGGACTCGCAGCGTCTACAAGGTGCCACTCCCTTTTAGGAGTTAACACTTTCCCTGTGAGGGAAGACACTGCAAAGGTCTCTCTTTAAAGCAATAGGTGTCCACTCAGGACCTGTCACCTCCTCTTCTGGCTGCCAGACTGATCATTACAGATAAACCCCAGCATAATCCTGCTGGAGGATGGCTGCAATTTGTAGGAGAAGGAAGAGATGGCATATCAAAGAAGCTCAAAGAATTAGTAGGAGCCATGGTTGATTTTTACAGGTACTTGGTCAAAGAAACCAGACTATAAAACTGGAGAAGCAAGAATTTACTGAGCTGGAAGCACTTTCCTGGGACACAGGGTACAACATTCTGGCAAGAATCCCAGGGATTTAGGGCTCTGAGAAGCCTGGAGAAAGCACTGTTGCCCATGTTGAGCATAGATGAAATGTGTGAGTTCCCACAGCAGACAGCACCGGAAGGAATGAGAAGCCTGAGAGTGTGGGCATCTGGAGTGGCTATACCATGACCCAACAGCCGAATGTTCCCCGGGAGGGCCCAAAGGGAGGCCACACTGTCCACTAAGGCCATCACAAGCACGCTGGTGAGGGGCGCCAGCATCACTAAGAAGTTCCGTGGGAATTGTTCTCTGTAGGTCGGGGTTGAGAGTGGAAGCAATCACAGATCTTGGCCGGTTACTAGCAATGGGAAAGACCGAGGCTCTTAAGACCAGCGGAGGAGCTGCTGGGGAGATGCGTGCGGGTGGATCTAAGCGGTGTGGCATGGGAGCTCCGAGCCCGGGAGGGGAGTAGCTCCCTTCTCCCTCTGAGACAACCTGATATGACCAGGGCTGCACAGCTCAGGGGCTGCGCCTTCAGGATCAGCTCCCACCAGGCAGTTGCTAGCCAGCGACGACGCATGGTGCGGTGCGGTGGGAACGAGGAATACCACAAGGGGCATTTCTGTCTCCTGCGGGAATCCTCCAGAGCGCGTGCTTTGCTGCAGGGTGGGCAGTGGCTTGGCTGAGACGTCTTTGGAGCTGACTGCAGTGGGAGACTCGTTCTGTGCAATCCGCCTTCCCCTTCCTCTTTCACAGACACTGCACCTGCATCATGGTCCAAAACCTGTTCCCTCTGCCCTTTCTACATCCCAGTCGTTTCTCTCCAGAAACCTCCTACATTTCTAACCCCATCTTCGTGTCTTTTTCCCAGGGGACCCAAAGTAACATACAAACCTATGGAAAAGGGAGTGAGAGACTATGGTGAGAACGGGGAGCTTGCCGCCACCACGGGTGCTCCAATCAAGACCATGGACTCATTCACGGTTTCTGCGTTGAGATTTCTGAGACCTTTGTAACTGGCTTGGTGCTGCTTGTTTTTTGCTTACTGCTGCTTGATATTATCGTATTTATTTCCAGTAAAAGTTCTTAAGGATTAAAAGCTGCAGCAGTCCCAGTGTCAAAGAGGGAGGGGAAGTTAGAAGCCATGTTGGGTTTTTCAGTAGTCTGGGCAGAGAAGACTCCAGCAAGAAAAAGCTGTTTATGGCAGAGAAGGTGATGCTCAGCGACAGGGAAGGCGGGGGAAGGACTAAAATACCTGTTAAGAACCAGCTGGGGTCAGGCTGCACACCTGCGCCCTGAGTCAGATTTCAAACATTTATGTTTTCCAACCAGTTTTCTCTGTGCAGAGTGATCTTGAATACAAAGCCCTTGGCTTGGCATTTTGAGTTAACGGCTACAATTTTTAACTCCTTCAGGAGCACCAGTGTGAGAGACAAAATACTTCCCACACCCTTCTGGCTTGCTCCTGACATAAAGGCAGGGCTCTCTGGCCGCACCACTGGACCAGCACAGCCTAGCTTGCTGTGGTCCCATCTGGCAATTGTCACCCACATGTGCTATGCACAACTTCTAGTTTCTCTGTCAGCTGCCATGCTTCCCCAGACCTCTCCCTGAAGAGGAGAAATGCCCTTTCCCTCCACCTCACTGGGGCTTCTTGAGTTCCCAATATCTTGGTAGAGACTTGTGGAATTCTCTGTTCCCTTTTAAATTTTCTGTGTTTCTTTTTATTTTCTGGAGGCTTCTCTACCTAAAGTTCTGGGACAAATTTGCAGGGGAAAGGGCAGGGTCTGAGAATGATCTGAACACCGTACACAAGCCCTATGTACTTAAAATGCTCCTTCATTTCTCTTGCTCCATGTTGACTATGTTCTTGGGAAAACTCCTTAGATCATTGTCCTGCTTGGGGCCCTGGAGTCTCAGCCTACCTCTGGACTTTTCAAGATGTTTGAATTTGCAGTGTCTACAGTCTGGGATTCCCTGGAGAGCCACGAAAGTCATTTCCGTATATGAGCACAGAAGAGAAGTGACTTTCCTTCATTATTCTTCTCTAACAGTTTTCAATATCGACTGACTAATGGTCCTCATACCAACATTATTGGATCTCATCCAACAAATCAAATACATACATGGTCCATTGCGAAGAACATAAGAGAAATCTAGAAAAGCCTAGAGAAAAAAAAAAAGATAAACTTGGAATAATTTGAATAGCCTTCCCTTCTTCTTTCAAACATTATTTCTTGTTCTGGAGACATGGTGGAAAGAATGAGAGGAGGAATTTCAGAGCAGTATCTACAGTGATATACAGGAGTACAGGCTGTGGTCATGTTCTCTGGTCTTCGTAACATCAGAAGTGGCAAGAGAAAATATGTGTAGAGAGGGTCAAAAGAAGGCTTCTTCCTTTCAATCTTCCTTGACCCTGAATTATTTATAATTCTCAGAAGAACAATGTGATTGACATTACAAGAACCGAAGATTTTACTTTCATAGAAACTTTTCAAAAAGTCACAGTGGACGGGCGAGCTAATCCAGCTGGACAATTTTTCTTCTCTATGATCTTTTGCATAGGCAGGCAGCTGAATGACTCTGCAAATGAGACACCATTGTGATAAGATATAAGGTGGTGACTCGCCCCACTAGTCAAGATGGAGTTGACACGTTATCACCTTGTAGAAACGTAAGTGCCAGAAACACAGTTGGAATGTTGATGGGTAATAATTATTAAATCTGAATAATTAAACATATCTATTCTTAGGGATTATTTGACCCAATAATTACTACCCAGAAAAATTAAACGTGTCTTTGAAATCCACATTTTATCACCAGTGATGAGCCTGTCAATTCTATCCCATTAGTCAGTTTTTTTTTACACTGTATATAGAACATCGAACAACCCGATTCATTTAAAATACAGCCCGACCAGATCATATGTAAAAACTTCTCACTTCACTAAGAGAAAGAAAGAAGGGAAGAGATTAACATCCGTTTATTGGCTACATTGAAAATGATGAACACTTCACGATCACTGTCCCCCTCAACTCTCACACCCACTTTATTGTCAGCCTTGGTTATAAGGAAACTGAAGATTTGAGAAATAAAGTCCATTACCGGATTCACAGAGCTGGTCAGTGAGAGAAGTGGGATTTGAACCCAGATCCATATGAGTCGACAACCCAGGCTCTTCCCTCAGTCCTCATCATGGGTGTCTGTTTTACTAGGATAACTCGCCAAAGTGCCAGGGACAAGGACACTCACCTCATCATCCAAGAAAAGAAGAGAAAAAAATGAAAAGAAAAGAAAATGAAGCAAAAAGAAAAATAAGCCATGTAACTAATAATTAATTTCAAACTCTATGCAGAGTAGAATCCAGCAGTCACATGGATTTTTAAAACTAAACTGATGTTGCGGTGATATTTCTTGCTTCTGACAGCTACTTCATGTTGGGTTTCCCCGATTCCCCGAGGCTAAAAATTCTGTTATTGCCACGAGGCAACATTCAAAGGAAAGCTGAGAACACCAAGCTGGGGCAGAGACAGACAGGTCATCGGAGGCAGCCGCTCAGAAATTACCAGAACCTGGCATGATGTTGGCAACAGCTGCAAGAGCATTTCTTTTACTCAATCCATCTTTTTTCCACCATCAAACCAGGGGGGTTCCGGGAAAAATGAAAAGCATGAAGTCATTTTCAGGATTTTGCCAAATGTTCTATCAAGAAAACATAATTCAGACCTGTTACTTCAGTGTGTTAGTCACGGGTTGCCTCAGTGATGGGTCAAAGACCCAGGACTCAGGCGGAGGTCCTGGACCGACGG
Organism: Ailuropoda melanoleuca; assembly: GCF_002007445.2. Classification (NCBI taxonomy): domain Eukaryota; kingdom Metazoa; phylum Chordata; class Mammalia; order Carnivora; family Ursidae; genus Ailuropoda; species Ailuropoda melanoleuca. Next base: position 7,913,115 of record NC_048222.1, on the reverse strand, counting down.
CTTGGGGAACTCTCTTGAAAGCACCCTACGTGTGTTCTGTTGGGCACCATGAATTTGCTAGGAACCAGCCCGTGATTAAGAACGTGTGGATTTAAATGCTGAACCCCTTCAGGGACAATGTTTATGTGTACACAGTAAAAATAAGTTGCAGAGATGTTAAATTTAAGATGACCCCATAGAAAGATGACCACTTACGAGGGAGTAAAGGAAAAGTTCTAGATTTCAATTTCTTTGTCTTCAATCTGGGTCCATCAGTGTAGATCACTGTTTTCCAACTCGCCATGATGCCGTCAATTTAGTGGCACTGACAAATATTATCTTAAAATGAAATAGAATGGAAAATCTTGGAGAATATTGTCCGTAGTAAAAGGAAGTATTGCTGTGGGCACGTTCCACTTCAGTGATGTGCACATATACCTTGTGCACCTAAGTTTGTGATACTGGGTCACTCTATTCCTCAGTGTGGGTCAGGAAGGAATTTGGAAGTCCCTGGTCTAGATGACCTCGGAGGTGCCGCCCAGCTCTAAAACCACACGATTCTGCTTTTGTCTTCATCGGTGATGTCCGATCAACTTTTTGCAGCCCCTGAGTTTCCTGGAGGTTCTTCAGGGATCGCGGTTGCTCAGAGAGGGCCTCCGAGGGGCTGACGTGTCAGAGCGGGGAGCCCCCAAATCCAGTCTCACTTCCTTCTCTGGCATATCCTGCATTGCTGAGCAAGATACGCATTGAAGAACAATACAGCTACTAGAAATAAAAAATAGCTCATGACTTGTCTGGGCATATGCCCAAGAATCTGGAGCTAGTGATCTCCCAGAAGGGATGCTGAAATGTGTTGACCTCCCACTAAGGGCCAAACACATCATGTATTTTATGCATTACATGTTATCCATATTAGTTTATTTTGCTTTGACAACCCTCTTCGTTGATTATTATGTCTCTCCCCCCTCTTTTGAAAGTTGAATAAAATTAGCCTTAGAAAATAAGTAACTTGCTCAAGGTGATGGATTGGAACCATGCCGGGTGTGAACCGGGTTTGATTTTAAAGCATATACACTTCTCACCGCTCTGCTGTGTCCCCTCAAACTAACACGTGCCTCTTCTCCCCATTGCAGAGAGAAGCAAATGATGCCGAGTGCTTTGAAAATGCAATTTTCTCTGGGATTACTAAGGGTTTGGGAAGCTTGACTGAACCAAATATTACTGTTGGATTTTTTTTTTTTTAAACATGAGGAGTGGCAGAAGAAAAAGCAAGAATGTAGAGGGAATTAGAGATAGATAATACCAGATACCAGACACATCTTTTTGGAACTACTCTCTGAAAAACAAAGTAAAAAAAAACGGAGGGGGGATGTTGAATTCAGCTTTCACAAACTAATGAACAGCTGGAGTGTTTCTGCATGATTTATCCTAATGTAACGTTTGGAATTTTTAAGTTTTGGGGAGGAGAGATGAAGTGAAGTTCATGTTCATTCTCGGTTATGTTGGGAAGAGTTACCCTTTGACACCTGGGAATCTTCAACTTGAAAATCTAGATAATTGAGCCATCCCCAGAGTTTGTAGCATTCACTTTCCCACCAAAGATTCCGTTACAGTTGCAACAGGGCGCCTCTTTTTTTGCGGAGGCGTCCTCTCCGCTCCCTGTCGCGCACTCCTCTCCACCGGCACTCCACTGGCATTTCAACGAGGACAAGTTCGCGGGAGACCTTCTGCTAACACTGAGTTTCTGGTTCATTCAGATTTCTGTTTGAACCTCCTGGTAAGCATGGTGGCGACAAGACAGATGTGCCAGGGAGCTAGGAACATCTGGAGAGTTTTGCCGAGTGGGTCAGGATGACAGGAACCTCTATTTCAGGACCGGTGCCCCCCCTTCCCCCAACAACCTGCCAAGTCACGTTTCTAGGCAAAAGATGAATGGCATTGCTACAGCCGTGCCATGTTTTAAAGACCTTGTCTGGGCAGTAAGTTGGCTTGAATAAAATATGAAGAACCTGGCTCTGATTCCAGTACCCCAGTGAGGTAGTTTCAGAGCCCAGGGGGGAAGGGCAAGGAGGGCATGAGTCTTTCCAATCAAGTAGCTAAATAGCAGCTGTTCCCATAGGCAAGAAGCACAAATGACTCCACTATGGAGATAGGCTTACAACAAATCCCAACTAATCTTCGTGAAACTGTGCTCTAAATGATTAGTGTTAACAAGCATTTACAAAGACAGTTGCATTATTTTCTCTCCTCGAAACTTCTGAGCCCAGCCAACCCTTCCTGCCCTTCTCCTTATTTTGTCATTCCACGGTAGCATCTTTTTTTACTTCTGCAAAGAAACATCAAGATTTTGCACGAAGATGTGGCTGTTAGGGAACACACACACACACACACACACACACACAAAACAACTGCTAATTCCCACTCCGAGCATGGACAGTAGACTCTCGTCTATGCAGTACAAATCAGGAAGTGAATTTGGTCCACAGGGGTCCTATAGGAAGACCAGACCCTCAAATCTACCATCTCTCAGGGCTCAGGAGGTAAGACAAGGAGCCACAGAGGTCCAACTCAAGGTCTCATTTTGCCTATAAGTATTTCTCTTTTTTTCTGCCAAGGGCCTTTTAATTCCAAAAAAATGCTGGCTTCCCTACAGCCTTCCCACTGTTACGCAATTCTGCGTTCAGCATCGCTGGGCCCCAGCTTCCAGCATCACTTTTGTAAGCTGAGAAAGCATTAGATACAGACTGTGACAAATGACTGCTTGAAAAATAAAGGGGTGCCAGTCCTAAGCAATAGCAGAGAGGTGTTGAGGCACTGAGGTGGTTTTCATTTTGCCTCTGGAACGTTTGCAATTTTGGGGGTGGCGACTTGGTAGGCGGGAAGGAGGAAGGGACAGCAGTTGGAGGAGTACAAAAGAGAAGAGTGAAGTTCTGGTCATCTCGACGAGGTAGAACAGGAAAGAAATACATGACATAAAAAACTAAGACCACTTCTTTCAAAGTGAAAATTAGGTTTCCAGATTCATCTTTTGTTCTCTTGCCTGTGATTTCTACTTTGTCCTCCTTCCTCTTTCCTCAAAATCCCGGAGTTCAGTATACTCGCTAGGACCTACTTGTCACTTAGCCCTGTCTTTCCTGACACGCCCTCCCGATGGAAAGTAAACACCCGCCCTGTTTTTGCCAAGTTCTGCCCTCGGTCCAGCCTCAATTAAAATGTGCAGGGACCGATTATCCACCGGATAATGATGTGTGTGTGCAGGATGTGTCTACCCTCTCCATTCCCTTTGCTCCTAATTCCTTCTCCCCATTTTCTCCTCGTTAGCCCTGCGCTCTGACCACAAATGAAGAAAGGGACAATAAAAGCCATTCAGTGTTTTGGTAGAAAGATCAACTGTATTTGAAATCAAAAGGAGAGTCTGAAATGAGGTTTGAGATGATCTGTGGCTTTTGCACATTCGTAATTGAGAGTTAGCTGTACGTCCTCATAACCACTAGCCGAGCAAAGACGCAAGAACTGACTCTCTGAGCTGCAACATCTAATTTCATTCTGGGCATACTCCAAAAAAGGTCACTGCGTAAAGAGATAAACCAGGGTCTTCTGTGTTCCCCGTTCTCCCCACCCACCTCTAATGAAGGGGTAGCCACTCCATGTAAATTTTTAAAAGCAAATTTGAATGTTCTGCCTCTACTAATAAGCACCCAGATGATCAAATACAGACATTACTCACACAATATCAGCACTGCCGAAAGTACAAACACATCATTTTCTATTGCCAGTGGAGCAAGAAACAGCTATTTTTGTGGGTCTGTTCAGTGACAGGATCGTGTACAAAAGGAGAGTAAAAATCACACCAGAGTGAGAATCATATCACACACATGAAGAAGACAACCTAATTGTCTGTGCACAAGTAATTGACACGGAATGGAGCTCATTTGAGCCCTTGACTACAATAGTGTATTCTAGAACTTTGCGCTGGAAATGCATTGTTAAGGAATAAGTATTTTGTGTTGATGTCATGCTTATTTGTTTTGATTTTCTGTAGTATTTTAGGGGAATGGTAATTGGGCTTTGTCGAGAAGCATATCGGAATGACAAGTAATGGTGATTGCTTTTCCAGGAGTTAATTCGTTTTTCATAAAAGCAAAAGCGGAATTTTACATACTGCTTTCTTGGTATGGTCCACGTTCATTATGGTATTTGAAAAACTCAGAGAACCCCATGGGACTGTAATTGAGATTCAATGAAATACTCAACACCAAAAAAAAAAAATTAGAATAGAAATATAAATAATAAAATAACTATGACTGGCATATAGTAGATGCTTTATAAACGTTAGCTGTAAAGGATACTGTATTTCCAAAGCCTGATGTTTCTTGCTATGTGGAATGTTCTTGCCCCATCATGCTTCCTTCAGTGAGGTTGGAATGTGCAAGAGTCCCAGCCCCTTTTAATCTCAGTCTCTCTCTGTCTCTGTCTCTCCCTGTCTGTCTGGCTCTTTCCCTTTAGCTTCCTCTATACAAAATGCAAAGAGTAAAATGGAAAAAAAAATTTACTACTTAGAACAATTTATGGAGATTCTTGTCTGAGAAAAATACACCTACTCTTTGTTTGTTTGTTTGACTTACCCGATTGTTAATTGGTTGGCAAAATAGAAAAAGAAAAAAGGAAGGGCCGGGGAGAGCAAAAGTAGAAAATGAACTCTTAAGCTGTTTGCGTGGGCAAACCTATGGCTTAAAATAATCAACAACTTAGCCCATAAAGTAAAATGAATTTAGCTTCAGACACTGTAATCTCCACTATCTGTTTCTTCAATTTGCTTATGGCAAATACACGGTGCTTAATATTACTGGGGGCAACACACATTTATCTTTAATAGTATCACTTTCTAATCTGGGGTGCCTGGATATTAATGAGAAAAGCAAAGTATCTGGGATAGTTCTGCTATACCCACCTATATTTTTTAAATTTATTTTACTTGGGATGAGGGAGGGGGAGGGACAGTCTTAAGCTGACTTTGCACTGAGTGCAGTGCCCAATGCAGGAACTGAATCTCACAACCTTGAGATCAAGACCTGAGCTGAAACCAAAGAGTTGAGGCTTAACCGACTGAGCCACTCCAGCACCCCTCCACTTATCTTTACTAACAACATTGATCTGGCAGAAAGGAATCATTTTAATATTGTAGGAGATTATTTTCAGGTTTATATACGTGATTGTGCATATGTACGCTTACATACACATGCACACACACATATCCAGATATATACGGTTATCCCATATACACACACAGCAAGAGAAATTTATACCAAAAGTCCAATTTAGTGCTCTTTTTAAAAAATGTAATACTTATCACTGATCTCACAGTTCATGTTTTTGACAATCATAGCCAAGCACGCAAATAGCATCCAAACAAGATATAGAACATCTCCATCCCTGAGCAAAGCACTCTGGACTCCCTTTCCAAATCCCCACTCTCCAGAGGCAACTACTTTCAAAGTTCTATCACTTAGGGTGAGTTTTCCTTGTCCTTGGAGTTCACACAAATGGGATAATACAGTATGTTTTCTTTTGCATCTGGCTGCTTTCACTCAATACAATATTTTTAAGATCATTTCATGTGAGTGAGTTTATCACAATTTGTTCCTTTTTATTGGTATAGGAGTAATCCACAAATTGTGTATTCTTGCTCCTGTTGATGAATATTTGGTTTGTTTTTCCTTTCTAGCTATGAAGAATAAAGCTATTACCAATATTTTGCAAAAGATGTTGTGTGGACATATGTTTTACTTCTTTTGGATAAAGCCCCAGGAGTGGAATTATTGAGTTAATGGTAAGCATGTGTCTAGCTTCATAAGAAACTGCCCAAGGGTTTCCCAATATGATTGGACCACTCCTACCAGAAAAGTATTGGACATCTTCGCAAATATTTGGCTTCATATCACTAGTCTTTTTCCCCCCCAATATGATGGGTGTAAAATAGTACTTCATTATAGATTTAATTTGTTTTTCCCTTGGGACTAATTATTTTAGGTATTTATTCATGTGTTTATTGGTCTTTTTGGAGAAGTGTATGTGCAAGTCTTTTGACCATTTTATATTGGGTTGTTTGCCTTCTGTTGTTTTGTAGGAGTTCTTTATATATTTTAGATAAAACTCGTTGTGATATATACACGTATGTTTCTCCATGCTTCTCATGTGGGGAGGCTTGCATTTTCTTGTTTAATGTGATAAGAAAAATGGTTTACTTTAGATGAACTCTAATTTATCAGGTTTATTTGGTATTTTATCTAAGAAATCTTTGCCCACCTCAAAGTCACAAAAATATCCCATGTTTTCTGCTGAAAGGCTATTAGATGATCAAAACTTAGTCATCTACATGTGGATGAATCCATTACTGAACTCTCTATTTTGTTACATTGATCCATTTTTCTCTCTCAATACCAATACCACACTGCCTTGATTACTACAGCTTAATATAAGTTTTGAAGTCGTGTAATGTTAATCCTTCAAATTTATTCTTTTTCAAAGATATTTTGATTATTCTAGATACTTTGGGTTCCCTAAGAATTATACAATCAATTTGTCAATGGCAACTTCTAAGGAAAAAATAAGTCCTGGCATTTTATTAGTGTTGCACTTACACTATAGATCAATTTAAGGACAGCTTATAAAATACTGAGACTCTGAGGGTTGCTGGAGGGGAGGCAGGTGGGGGAATGGGGTAACTGGGTGATGGTCATTAAGGAGCACACCTGATGTAATGAGCACTGGGTGTTATATTAGACTGATGAATCACTGATCTCTACCTCTGAAACTAATATGTTAATTAATTGAATTTAAATTAAAAATTAAAAAAAATAAAATTAAAATACTGAGACTTCCAATCCCTCTTTCCACATATTTAGGTCCTCTTTAGTTTTTCTCTTGGAGTTTTCACTATACAAATCTTGCAAATCTTAAGTCAAATCTACCCCTTCATGTTTTTGATGTTATTGTAAATGGCGTTGTTTTTCTCATTTCAATTTCCAATGGTCCCTTGATAGTATATAAAAATATGATTGATTTTTATACATTGATCTGACATCATGCAAGGTTGCTAAATTCACTTCATATAGATTCTTCATATAGTGGCTTCATATAGATTCCTCTGGATTTTCTACAATCATGTCATCTGTGAATAAAGAGTTTTACTTTGCCTCTTCCTTTGTATTTACTTTTCTTGCCTAAGTGCACTGACTAGACCCTCCAGTACAATGCTGAGTAAAAATAGCAAGCATTCTTGTCTGTTTCTGATCTTGGGGGAAATGCATTCAGTCTTTCACCATTAAGTATCATGTTAGTTGTATGTTTTTCTTAGATGCTCTTCCTCAGGTTGAGGGGGATCCCTTCTGTTTCTAGTTTGCTAAGGGTTTATATGAGAAATGAATGTTGTATTTTATCCAATGTTTTTTCTGTGTGTATTGAAATAACCATATGGTTTTCTTTTATAGTTTGTTGTTATAGTCAAGTACATTCAGTAACCGATTTTTAAATGTTAAAGCAACCTTGCATTCTGGGGTAAACGTCACTTGGTCATGATGTACTATGATCTTTTTTATATATTGTTGAATTTGATTTGGTAAAAATTTTTTTAGAAATTTCACATCTAGGTTTATGAGAAATAATGGTCTGTAGCTTTCTTTTCTTGTAATGTGTTTGCCTGGCTTTGGTAGCAGAGTCATTAGTTTATATACTTTCTTCTTTTTAGTAATAGACATTTAATGTAAATTTGCCTTTACATTCTGCATTAGCCATATCTCACAGATTCTAACAAGATTATTTAAATTACTTTTAATAATTGCAATATTTCCTCAGACTTACGCCATCTTTATTAAATGATTTCATTTTTTGGTGCTTTTTGGTGGTTTTGAATAATTTTCGATGGATTATAATTTACTTGCTTTTACTTTGTTGGTAGAGATTTGTTGGTATTATTTTTATAGTTTTTACCAGTTTTCTTTTAAAATCACTTTGAAATTATTCTCTATCTACATACTAACAGCAAGAATAAAATCTATAATTTAACACACTACTTCAAGGAATTTAACACACTTTTAATTCCTATGCTTCCATTTTATAGTGTTTGGATGCATTATTTAAGATTTAAAATTTTTTTTGTACATAAAATACATAAAAAATTTTATGTACATGCATATTTTTTCAATAATTATTTTTTGACACTTAGATTTATCATATATACAAAACATTTACAAAAATTATTTAGACTTACCTTCACCCTTAACTGGCTGAAAAAAATTCTTTAACACAATGATTTGCTCGTTCTATGTTTTCTCTTTTGAATCATTTCTCAGGTAACCAGAGTAATCCTTTAAATAATTTATTTCTAAAAACCTAAGGTACACATTTTAAGGCCTTGTTTCTGTAACAAAACAAAACAAAAGATATCTACATACTCTGTTGCCATTGTAAGCAAAAAATTGGCTTTTAAATTATTTAACTAAAACGTTTTCCCTTGAAACTCTGTAGATTGTCTAGAGAAGTTCTTCATTGTCTTCTTATTACTCTTAATATTAGTACATGTTTTAGAAGAGATCTATGAAGTCAGCGATATTTAGAATTCTTTTTTTGATAACCTATATATCTTTCTATCGGAATACATGTAAAATTTTTTCTCTTGTTTTTTTTTATTTCAAAATTTTGCTGAGATAAGTTTTAGTTGGGGTCTTTTTTTTGGAGAAAGTGCATGAGTGGGGGAGGGAGAGGCAGAGGGAGAGGGAGAGAGAGAATCTTAAGCAGGCTCCATACCCAGTGAGGAGCCCAATGCAGGGCTCGATCTTATGACCCTGAGATCATGATCTGAATGGAAATCAAGAGTCAGATGCTTAACCAACTGAGCCATGCAGGTGACCCCAGTTTGGTTCTTTTATAATTAACTTTGTTTGAAATGTAAGCAGCCATTTTGATTTGAAGACATGGACCATTTTTTCCCAAAGTGTTTTCTTTGGTTAAATCATTGATTATTGTATCTATTCTTTTTTTCCTTCCCTTTTTCAGGAACATCAATATTCTATAAGGATGATACAAGCTCTTAATCCTCAATATCTAACATCTTCTTTCTAACTATCTGTCTTGTTATCTACATTCTTAGGGGGATTCTCCGGTTTGTCCTCTGGATCAGAAAATCCAATCTTCCCGAGTATTCCTTTGGTTCCTTGCCTCTTTGACAAAGATTTCATTTATTCCATCATATGCATTGTGTCCTTGCAACCCATTTCCTTCTTACTGAACTCCTTATCCACCACAGTGCCTTCTGTTCAGTTCTTTGGCAATCCTCACATCTTTCATGTGCCATTGTGCATTCCGTCGAGCTCATCCAGGGGTTATCTGAAACTACTCTGGCTTCTCTAGGAAACTACATAAAATATATGTCATTGTTTTAAATCTTTTTCCTTTTACTTTATTTGCCTTTTAAAAAAATATACCAACCATTGTGTAATGAAGATATTTTTAGCCAGAAATTATATTTTCAATAGAAAAGGTTTTCAACTTTCTCTTGACCTCATCCAGTGTTGTCCTGGGTATTGGTAGAATCTTTTTTCTTATTTTGAACCTGGAAAACATATTCTTGGTCACTCTTCCACATAAAAGTTCCAGAACCTAGCAAGCATTGAACTCATGTTATTTTGCTAAATTGTTTGGAGTTAAATTGATCGCTATCATTTCTTTCACACTCTGAATGTATTAACTACACTACAAAAATAAACAAAAAAACCAAAAAACCAAATGTGCCAAATTTTCAGCTCTCAGTGCACTACTTGTCTCTACCCTAAGTAACTGTGGGTCTCCTTCTCGGAATTATACTTCTCAGGACACAATATACCACAGCTAATCTTATTTCCCATCCACCCGGTTGCTACTCCCTTTGATTTGATCTCTGGGAGTTTCATTTCAAAGAAGATGTGTAGGAGGCGGTGCCAGCGGGGTGCGGGCAAGTGTGACTGCTCAGATTGCCTCAAGTGCAGCGCCCACAAAGCAAGCACTTGATTTCAGTTGGTACAACAGTGAAAGGCTCTGAATCAGTAGCCTCCCTTTTTTAGGCTGGCAGTTTTTCTTGGTTTCTGGAGAAAAGATGAGTTCATTGCATCCTTTGTGAAGCTCCATAGTTATTTTAGTAGTGGGATTTGCTCTTGAACTTGGCAAAAGTGGACTGACAGATTCTGGTATTTACTTATTTGTTTTCATCTTATTTTTCCTGATATCTTTATGGGGATTTTAGGGGAAAGTCAGAAATACTATATTAGGGACAGTTTGTCAGGCAATGCTTTAAACTAGAAAGACATTGGAGTCCTTCTCTTTGCCATTTAAAGCCCCCATTCATTCATTTCGAACTAATCTGTCAGCAGCCACCTACATAACATTTGACTTTGTGACCCTGCCTTACTCATCTCTTCAGTGGTAAGTATGATTAATCACTCATACTAAATGAGCCAGGCTCTGATCCTTTACGATCCAACTCAGCACTGCAGAAGTCATAGAGAAAACACTTCCTTTAGGGGTGTCTGGGTGGCTCAGTTGTTTAAGGGTCCCACTCTTGATTTCAGCTCAGGTCATGATCTCAGGGTCGTGCGATTGAGCCCCACGTCAACAGGCTCCATGCTCAGTGCAGAGTCTGCCTGAGATTCTCTCTCTCCCTTTCCGTTTGCTCCGTCCCCTGCCCACATGCTCTCTCTCTAAAATAAATAAATAAAATCTAAAAAAAAGGAACATACTTCCTTTAAAACCATCTAACTAAAGTAAGAGAAAGAGAGAAGACTCATTTTGCAGCATTTGAGTAGGGTAAAACAGTATATTTTCTCTATTTTCTTCTCATTGTTTTTACAGACATGAAAAATATTTCAACATCACCAGTGGAGACCATTTGCCATTGTGATGTGCTATAGAAGGAACTAGAATGGGGGACTCAAAAGGACATTGAATTAGGATCCCCAAAGTTTAGGTTTTAATCCTGATTCTGTTTCTAATGAGTTTTTTGTTTTGTTTTGTTTTGTTTTTTACCTAGATCAAGTCTCTTTACCTCACCAGATCTCAGTTTCTCCATCTGTAAAATCAATATCACTTTCAACTCTCATTCTACAATGAAAGGAAACCATCACACACACTTTTGTGGAGTGAAAGCCACTGAGAAGAACTAGGTAATCCAGTTATGTCACATATTTCCAAACATCACAGTTTTTATAACCCCCAACTCTGAGATCAACCCTTTTCTTTCTTTTTTTTTTTTTTTTAAAGATTTTATTTATTTATTCGACAAAGATAGAGACAGCCAGCGAGAGAGGGAACACAAGCAGGGGGAGTGGGAGAGGAAGAAGCAGGCTCATAGCAGAGGAGCCTGATGTGGGGCTCGATCCCATAATGCCGGAATCACGCCCTGAGCCGAAGGCAGACGCTTAACCGCTGTGCCGCCCAGGTGCCCCAACCCTTTTCTTAATCTGGTAGCATTTCCTTGAGTTTGGAGGCTCAACATTGAATTACCCTAATTTCATTTTGTCCCCTATAATACGATTCTGGCTACCAGATTCTTTTCTTGACCATTTGGACTAATCACTGTCTTGATTCATTTTTTCTTTTTCTACATCTAGAGTCAGCTTCATGGACATTCAACCCATGCAGTTGCCTGGTGTCCCACACTTGCTTTAATGCTCTGCTGCGAGAGTCTTGAAATTCTTAACGCTTTTAGCTTTGAACTTGTATTTTGTACATGAAGTCCCTTGGGACAATGGAACATGTGTATGAACAGAGGATATATGCATGTCTACCATTCCTTGCCTCTCTATTCACATATAGCATCGATGATGCCGCCTAGGCTCAGAATTCTGGTGGGTCCGTGATCCACGGAAGTTCAGCAAGACCCAGAGTACGTACAAGGTAAACACGCTGCATCTACAAGGGAGTGGGGTGAAGGTGGGGACCACACACAGCACCAAGAAACAATGCTTTCTGTCCAAACCAGAACTTGCTTCCGACACAGAAAAAAAAAAAACAAAAAAAAAAACAATGGCATTCTCAGAAACACAAATGAACAAGGAACTCTACTGTGTCCTTTCCCAAGTAGTTGTGTTACTTGCCTCCATTTGTCACTCACTTATGCTAAAAAATAATGACATAGAAAGGGAAAGTCAAGGCAACCCATAATTTGGTCTTTCTTTCTTTTTTTCTTCTTTCCTTTCTTTTTTCTTTTTCTCTCAATCATTCCTTACTCCCCAGTAAATGAAAGGTAGAAAGTTTTGATAGAATATGTGCATATCAAGAGGTCAAAAATAGTTGCATTGTTTTTGTGCAGTGTTTCCACTGTTCTGGTGAGAACAAAACACATATTCATGTACGCGCTATGAAATATATCATTTTGGCAATTCTGCATTGAATTAAGTGCTCTCATATTTGCATTTTAAGTGGACACTGAACAATTTTTAGATGGCAAATTCATGCTAATAATTTAAAATTTTTCTTTTTCTTCACTTAGAATAATATTAAATAAACACTGTAATAAGTGAGAAAGATCATGGGAGAAAGGAAAAAGCTTTACATTATAGTACATCAATGACACCTATTTCCTACTTACTGAAGGAGGGGCTCGGCATTTTCATTTTTCACCGGGTTTATAGATTATGAAGCCTGGAGTGCCCATCCTTGTTGATCTAGGAGGAGCCCTGTTTTGATCTTACGAACCTCCAAAGGAACTAGAACTGTCAGGCCTTGTCATCAACTCCTGCTATCTGCTGGGGGATGTCCCCGACCACCTGGCCCTCTTACCCTCTGGGACCATTCCAACATGCTCCTCACCTTCCCACTCATGCCATTTCGGCTTCCAGGATTGCGAGGTATCGTTTCCCTCCACACATAAGGTGTGCTTCGTCACCAGCTCCTGGTCTGTGTCACGGTCAGCCCTCAATTATTTGGGCTGAAATATTCATGTGGTCAAGGACACAAAATAGAAAAGCTTCCTTCCTTGTTTGGAGCTGGTTTTACTTATTTTATATCATATGAAAGACAAAGTAACCAAAAGCAAATCCAGATGCTTTTGGTTTCAGGTCCACCCTATATTCCAACTTTTCAATACACAGGTCACGACATCTCATCAAGTTAGTGACTGAGACAACTCTCAAACACACCACATGCAATCCCCTGGGGTGCAGATGAACACATTGGTACCTAGGGAGGATTCAGGACCAGCTTGTTATCACACAACTAGTTGGTAATGGAACTGGAATTGGGATCAGGATTTTCTAACCGATATTTTATCCAATACAGGTGAGGTTACTGATTGATATCATAATATAAAAAAAGGTTCAATCCCAGGTATCTAAAAGAGATGGAAGAGAAAGGCATCATTATCATTTTAGAGCCCTTGCATATGACATAACCACAACCATCTCTACCAGATCTGGTCATGTGCTACCCCTTCTGCTGTCTCTTCAGTCCTTGCCACGGGAACCAGTTGGAAGTGAAAATCCTCAGGTTCCACCTCCAACCTGAGAATCAGAATCTGCCTTTCAACGGGACCCCAAGGTGATTTAAATGTGCTTTAAAGTTTGAGAAGCATCAACCTCAATGATGCTTTTTAAATGAATTTAAAATTTCAAATGCTTTTTAAATGAAGAGTGAAAGAGAGAGAGGGAGAAAGAGAAGAAAGAAAGAAAGAAAGAAAGAAAGAAAGAAAGAAAGAAAGAAAAAGAAAAGAATGAAAAAAAAGAAAAAAAAGATGGAAAGAAGGGGACAAAAGTGCCACTAAAAATCTCTCATTCTATCCCTGTCTAATATGAGAGACCTGGGACTTAGTTTCATTGTTTCCTTTATTCATTTTTCTTCTTTTTCCTCTTCTTTTTTTTTTCCCAAGGCTTTTTGTTGTATTACACCGAGGAACTACATGAGACAGAAAGCTTGGCAGCCTTCCCACAATCCTCAGCATGTGGGAATAGCAAGTAACAAAGTGTTAGCCCCTGCCAACTGGTGGTTCCGTGTAAATGTCTCTGTTAACAACCAACACTGCTGCTAGCAGCCATCGGAGCAAAGCGGCAAATCTGTTCCTCTCTCCGGTGTGGAAAACCACCACCACCTAATTACTTGATTAAGATGTACCAATCCCGGAAATTGTTGATCTAGAACATTGAGTCTCTGTCATTTGATTCACTCTTGATTAAACAGAAAAGTTTCAACCTGACTCTTATGTGTTGTTTCCAAGTACTGTGCGCCTTGCAGAGGACGATAACAGTGGAAACTTTTTTTGGTGGGGGGCGGGGGGTGAGTTTGGATGGAGAAGAAAAAAACAGCGTGGGGCCAGATCCTTTTTGGCTATCTCAACAGTCCTTCAACAGTTCTCTGTGGCAACAATCGGAAAAGATGGATGACCCTGGAAAGATCACGATTCTATAAATCTCTGATCATAGTTGGGAAAATCATTATTTTTGTAGGCATCCTAATTCTATTTTGAAAAACACCGAGAATATTCTCCCATATTTAAGATACAAAGACCCACTGCACCTTTACCTTGTTTAAATGCATCGTTGAGGAAGATTTCTACCTGCACAATCTCACACCCAAATTTCTTTTCATTTTTCCCTCCCCTTCGAATACAGTGTATCTGACTCAGTCATTACCCACCTGGGGCGGGGGCGGGGGGGTGTAGATGCTGTTCAGTGACAAGGTGCTTCTTGTTGTCGTGTCACACCATCACTTTTAAGAGCAGCAGGTGGCCCACCTTCAGGGATCACCAGCACCAAAGAGACTTCTTCCAGAAGATTCAGGGTTTTCTTTGAAAGCTAGACTGAAGATAAAGAAGAATAGGATATCATCCCCCAGAAGCCACACCGTGGCTAGCTATTTCAAAGATGTACTTTCTATTTTTAATTAAATCGGTCTCACTTTCCTCCCCAGAAACACCTTCCTTGATTTAAAAAGAATGGAAATTTGCTTTTATTATCGACTTACTGTTGACGTGCCAATAGGGTCATTTACCATAATTCCATGTGTTCCTCTTCATATTACCACTTGGTCATTGTCACATAGACAGAAACACAGGGATGAGTGTGTAGAATAACCCCAGCCTTCTGTCTAGTTCCCAAGCATGATGAAATGACCCAGGTAGCGAGACAGTATCATCTGTGGCTTTGTGCACTTCCAGTAAGTCACCCTGCTTGGCCCAGGGCTAAAGCACTGCATCCAAACCACTCAAATGACCTCAGGCTTTAAAGATAACTGAGTTTGCCTGTTCGGTGTTATCACCATCTAAGAATCAGGATCCAGGAGGGCAAAAGAGGCCTCAGTAGCTCACTTTTAGCACCATAAGTATACAAATTCGTTTCGGGGTCTGGCACAAAGATGGCTTTGCGAGCTGGAATAATTCTCACTTTGCCAAAACAACAGGTAGAATTTCCAGCATCAGGCTCCCGTCTCGCTGGGAAGCGATATTACAGCAAGAGTTACTCGATCTCGACCAACGTGCAGCCAAAATCTTCTGGGACAATCTCAGTTTTAAATATTGCATCCTGCTATCCCAGTCTATGCTCTGCACTATTGCAATATCCCATCCCTGTCTCCAGAAAGAGTGAAAATGTCCTGTTTCTACATTTCCCAGTGTTCCTCTCGCAATGAAAAATGATCCCACGTCCTCTTTAAACCACGTTCTTATTTCTTACTTTTCATTCAGAAAAGTAGTAATGGTGTTCCATGCAGCACCCGAATAATGACACTTCGTGATACCCGTGATCTTTCCAAAAGATAATAGCTGATAACTGCTGGTAAGAGGAAACACTTATTCCTGAACTTTTTACATCCAGTATATGGTATTTGTCCCAATGAACCCTGGGTGGGGAATTACTGATAATCACAGAACAGGGGAGTTAGCACCCAGATTTCCAAAGCTGTTCCTTTCTGCCTTTTCAGAGCAAAAGCTTGAGCCAATCCCAGTAGTTTGTCACATCTGAATGAGTGTCACTGAGCCGTACCACTGCCTACAAAGAAAGAATTACCCACCCATGTAGGGTAAGTTCCTAGAAAGAATGGGGGAAGCTCCTAGAGAGGTTGGTTGGTTTGGTCTGGTCTTATTTTTAAGTTATGTGCACTCCCCTCTGACAGGATTATTTGTAACAAAGGAGGAAGAGGCACAAAATGGAATCCAGGGCAGAAGAAATATACCTCTGAGTCTCAGCGTGATTTGTGGCCAATGAGATCATTGTTACCCAGAAGCAAGGATAAGAGAAGCTTTAGGAAAATCTGACACACCTGACTCTTTTTTTTTTCCAACTTTTTCTTCCCTTTCTTCTCCAGAGCTCTCCTCTTACTTACTTTGCTACGTTTTTAAGTCTCTTATATTAGACTCCTATCCTCTATTCAGATATGACATCATTCCCCAGAGTTCCATCATTGACTCTCTCCTATTTGCTCCCCTTAAATGATTTCATTTACTCCCATGACTAATACTGAAACTCATGATTCTCACATATACAGCATCAATTCCATTTTCTTTTCTAGGCCAGACCTCCCGCTCATTTGTACTCTTATGGCCTTCAGATTGTTAATCTTACCACTCTCAAATCAATCTCCAAAATCCCATTGTCCTTAAGCTTTTATCTCTTCCTATATTTCCAAACATATAACAGTATCTATATCTCGTCCGTAAACTGAGCTAGAAACTTGGGATCTTTCTGTCTCCTCCCCTAGACTCTGAGCTACATGATTGCAAGGACTGTGTTTTGGGAACCCTTATATACCATTCTGTAGCAAAGTCCTTGGTCCATGACAGGTGCTTAATACATATTTCGTCAATAGAGTAATAAATCTTGACTCATTCTTTTCCCCTGCTCTTATTATCCAATTCATTACTAAATATCATAGCTCTATTCCAGAAGCAATGTTGGAACTCGTCCTCTTTTCTCCATTTGCAGCATCTGCCATGAACTTTTTGCTCCTTTGCCTCTTATGTCTTCTCTTGGCATCTCCTCCTCCTCCGTGCCACAAGGGTTATCTTCCCAAAACAAAATCTGATCATACCATTGATCCATGGGGAAACTCCAGTTGGCCTTCTATACTCTAACATGGTCTTCAGCCCAAGGGTCTAGCTTCTCAACCATCTGTCATTTCCCCATTACAAACCTTATGTTCTACCCAACTGGACTTGCTTCTGTTCTTAAACATAATGCTTATTCTCCCATTCCCTGTTGATTTGCTCTTGCCCCCCTCTTTGCCTGGAATGTCCTTCCACTGTCCTTGTCTCATGGCAGGGCAACTCAATGTCACCTCTTTTACAAAGGTTCCATGGATTCTTCCCAACTTGCATGCTCACCACCCTCTCAATTTTGCTGAAATTTGCTCAGCACCCTCTCAAAGAATTATATCATTTAAATTTGAATTCCATTTTGCTGGCTGCATGGTGAGTTGCTTAAAGGAGGAATCATGAAACATTTATTTTTACTGGCCCTGCTGTCCAGCAAGATTGTAGCACATGGAGGCACAGGAGTGACCATTCAGTATAGGTTTCAAAGCAACTCCTCACCTGGAATATTGAGAACAGAAATTCTACGGCTGAATGAAACAGGAAGTAGAAGTAAATGTTCACCAAAATTCTGGAAGACATTAAGATACCATAAAAAACTAGTGATCAAGGCACTGTGATTATGAAAACCTAGGTCTGCAATGGACAGGACCAAGGGCTGAGAGAAGGGACAGGTAGAGAGCATTAGCAGTTTGTTTCTATGCCTGGGAGAGTAACCTGGACAATTTTTACCTTTCTGACCTTGAACCATAAGCTTCCAAGAAGTCCACCTACACACTGTTCCCTGATGAGATCAGCATGAGGCACACTGGAGTGCTGGCTACGGTTGTTTATCTAAGCAGGAGCAAGTAACAACTGGTATAGTTCTAACCCCACTATTAAATGAAAAACGATTTGGCACAGACTTCAGACTATGTCAGCATAATTGAGCACCGAGGTAGGGTACAGGCAACCTTTACACTACTTTTCTTTCTGAAAATTATTTNGAGCTGGAATAATTCTCACTTTGCCAAAACAACAGGTAGAATTTCCAGCATCAGGCTCCCGTCTCGCTGGGAAGCGATATTACAGCAAGAGTTACTCGATCTCGACCAACGTGCAGCCAAAATCTTCTGGGACAATCTCAGTTTTAAATATTGCATCCTGCTATCCCAGTCTATGCTCTGCACTATTGCAATATCCCATCCCTGTCTCCAGAAAGAGTGAAAATGTCCTGTTTCTACATTTCCCAGTGTTCCTCTCGCAATGAAAAATGATCCCACGTCCTCTTTAAACCACGTTCTTATTTCTTACTTTTCATTCAGAAAAGTAGTAATGGTGTTCCATGCAGCACCCGAATAATGACACTTCGTGATACCCGTGATCTTTCCAAAAGATAATAGCTGATAACTGCTGGTAAGAGGAAACACTTATTCCTGAACTTTTTACATCCAGTATATGGTATTTGTCCCAATGAACCCTGGGTGGGGAATTACTGATAATCACAGAACAGGGGAGTTAGCACCCAGATTTCCAAAGCTGTTCCTTTCTGCCTTTTCAGAGCAAAAGCTTGAGCCAATCCCAGTAGTTTGTCACATCTGAATGAGTGTCACTGAGCCGTACCACTGCCTACAAAGAAAGAATTACCCACCCATGTAGGGTAAGTTCCTAGAAAGAATGGGGGAAGCTCCTAGAGAGGTTGGTTGGTTTGGTCTGGTCTTATTTTTAAGTTATGTGCACTCCCCTCTGACAGGATTATTTGTAACAAAGGAGGAAGAGGCACAAAATGGAATCCAGGGCAGAAGAAATATACCTCTGAGTCTCAGCGTGATTTGTGGCCAATGAGATCATTGTTACCCAGAAGCAAGGATAAGAGAAGCTTTAGGAAAATCTGACACACCTGACTCTTTTTTTTTTCCAACTTTTTCTTCCCTTTCTTCTCCAGAGCTCTCCTCTTACTTACTTTGCTACGTTTTTAAGTCTCTTATATTAGACTCCTATCCTCTATTCAGATATGACATCATTCCCCAGAGTTCCATCATTGACTCTCTCCTATTTGCTCCCCTTAAATGATTTGATTTACTCCCATGACTAATACTGAAACTCATGATTCTCACATATACAGCATCAATTCCATTTTCTTTTCTAGGCCAGACCTCCCGCTCATTTGTACTCTTATGGCCTTCAGATTGTTAATCTTACCACTCTCAAATCAATCTCCAAAATCCCATTGTCCTTAAGCTTTTATCTCTTCCTATATTTCCAAGCATATAACAGTATCTATATCTCGTCCGTAAACTGAGCTAGAAACTTGGGATCTTTCTGTCTCCTCCCCTAGACTCTGAGCTACATGATTGCAAGGACTGTGTTTTGGGAACCCTTATATACCATTCTGTAGCAAAGTCCTTGGTCCATGACAGGTGCTTAATACATATTTCGTCAATAGAGTAATAAATCTTGACTCATTCTTTTCCTCTGCTCTTATTATCCAATTCATTACTAAATATCATAGCTCTATTCCAGAAGCAATGTTGGAACTCGTCCTCTTTTCTCCATTTGCAGCATCTGCCATGAACTTTTTGCTCCTTTGCCTCTTATGTCTTCTCTTGGCATCTCCTCCTCCTCCGTGCCACAAGGGTTATCTTCCCAAAACAAAATCTGATCATACCATTGATCCATGGGGAAACTCCAGTTGGCCTTCTATACTCTAACATGGTCTTCAGCCCAAGGGTCTAGCTTCTCAACCATCTGTCATTTCCCCATTACAAACCTTATGTTCTACCCAACTGGACTTGCTTCTGTTCTTAAACATAATGCTTATTCTCCCATTCCCTGTTGATTTGCTCTTGCCCCCCTCTTTGCCTGGAATGTCCTTCCACTGTCCTTGTCTCATGGCAGGGCAACTCAATGTCACCTCTTTTACAAAGGTTCCATGGATTCTTCCCAACTTGCATGCTCACCACCCTCTCAATTTTGCTGAAATTTGCTCAGCACCCTCTCAAAGAATTATATCATTTAAATTTGAATTCCATTTTGCTGGCTGCATGGTGAGTTGCTTAAAGGAGGAATCATGAAACATTTATTTTTACTGGCCCTGCTGTCCAGCAAGATTGTAGCACATGGAGGCACAGGAGTGACCATTCAGTATAGGTTTCAAAGCAACTCCTCACCTGGAATATTGAGAACAGAAATTCTACGGCTGAATGAAACAGGAAGTAGAAGTAAATGTTCACCAAAATTCTGGAAGACATTAAGATACCATAAAAAACTAGTGATCAAGGCACTGTGATTATGAAAACCTAGGTCTGCAATGGACAGGACCAAGGGCTGAGAGAAGGGACAGGTAGAGAGCATTAGCAGTTTGTTTC
Organism: Ailuropoda melanoleuca; assembly: GCF_002007445.2. Classification (NCBI taxonomy): domain Eukaryota; kingdom Metazoa; phylum Chordata; class Mammalia; order Carnivora; family Ursidae; genus Ailuropoda; species Ailuropoda melanoleuca. Next base: position 7,892,742 of record NC_048222.1, on the reverse strand, counting down.
TATGCCTGGGAGAGTAACCTGGACAATTTTTACCTTTCTGACCTTGAACCATAAGCTTCCAAGAAGTCCACCTACACACTGTTCCCTGATGAGATCAGCATGAGGCACACTGGAGTGCTGGCTACGGTTGTTTATCTAAGCAGGAGCAAGTAACAACTGGTATAGTTCTAACCCCACTATTAAATGAAAAATGATTTGGCACAGACTTCAGACTATGTCAGCATAATTGAGCACCGAGGTAGGGTACAGGCAACCTTTACACTACTTTTCTTTCTGAAAATTATTTATCTTCTCTCTATATAGAGTATACCGCAATCCTCTGCATAGGTGACAGTAGTTAGGTATCCACATACGGAGTACATCATGATACACGTGTAGCTCTATTTCATCTATCCCATGAGTAAAGTTAACTGATTAAAGATGGCCCCATGTCCAAGAGAATTAAAACTAAATGGTTTTCAAAAATTAAAAGGAGTGCATTTGCTTGAAATAAGACGATGTCATTTGAAGATCTTTGGAATCAACCTATATAGAAAGAAAACAAAGGGTCATAGCTGTACTTTGGCAATTTTAACTCACTTACATTATCCCTACTACTTTATTCCTCATGGTATCCTGTATCTAACATAGCCAGTGCCTAGCATTTATCTCAGTGTCAGATGTTAGTATGCTTTCTTCAGAGGTACCTAGTGAAGATCTCTATTATTTGATCTGAAATTGGTTTGAGAAGGAGCATTGCACTCAGTAGTTACATAGTAAATTTTTTGCATTTGAATGATGAGTAAGATGATGAGGGCTAGTAACTTTCACTGAGGATGTAGGGCCCACTGCTAAGCACGAGCTCTCTGGCAATATAGGGGTTGGGAGGGGGAAGGAGTCTCTCAGATCCCATCAGAGCCAACCCTCTCAGTGTTCATAGATATGGCTCTCTGCCAAAGATAATCTCTCCCCACTGTTGGCTTGGGGATATTAAGTCCTTCAGTTTGGGACAGAAGTTCTCTTGCAATTGGACAAAGATATAAAACCCAACTGAGAAGGGAGTGATATAGTATATTGATTTAACATTATAATAAGCAGGAATTTCTAACCACGATCAGATCTATCCAAAAACATTTTTCCCCTCTTTGGATGAATAACATCATCAGAGAAAGTGACAGTGTGAAGGAATAAACCTAAAAAGGATGCGGAAAGGAGAATTTCCAACTTGAAGTGTGATGAAGGAAGAGTTAAGAGATGAAAATAAACTTTCAGCTATTTTAGCCATTTTCTCATGACTGATCGAAGTGACAAAAAAGAATAGTGATGACAATAATAATCGAATGCTATTATGTGCCAGATGCTGTGCTAACCATTTTTCATAGGGTTATCTGATTTAATCTCTCAAAGGATCCTGGGAGACAGGTAGTATTAAACTCATTTCACAAACAAACAAAGGTTATAGATGTTAATTAACTTGCCCAAGGTCATAGAGTTTAAGTGGTACTACTGGGATTGAAACTCAGGTCTGTCTGCTTCTAAATCCCATACACTTAACAAACACAATGTCATGTTTATGCAGTGCTTGCCACATAAAAAAATTCTTATATGTGACCTCTCTTACCCCAAATCTCACTTTAAATCATAATAAAATGTAATGATAATTGTGGCAAGACTAAGCTGAAGGCAAACTAAGTTTGGTCTTGAAGACAAGAAAGTAACATGTTGCATAGCTGGATTTTGAGGCCCAAGAATAACCTCCTACCAACTCATGGTCATAATGGGGCCCTTTATTTGAATTGAGTGAATAGGTCAAATTGGAAATTTGGTTTGTGATCTGCTGCAACGCCCCTGGCCGGTTGACCCCAGCAGAGGAAATCAGTGATCCTATCTATGAATCAAATATGGCTACGGAAACAGATCAAGCATATTCCTGCAGCTAGAGAAATTGTTCAATTCAAGTTTGCATTTAATATTATCGGTCACAATAGGTTGCCACTAAGGAAGACCAACTGGACATCACCATCGTCATCGTCATCATCATTATACAGTATTATTAATGAAGAGCTAGCTAGACATTTATTCACTCCAGGCACAATTACTGAGCTCTACTGTTGGCCAGGCACTATTGTAGGTGTGTGGATTCAGCAGCAATCATGACACGTAAGATACAGCTTTGGCAGACATTGTGGTTGAAGAGGAAAGAGTGACTCATTATAAAATAAGCAACCAACAGGGAAAATATCCAAGAGTTAAAATGGGGTAGTGGGAAGGGGTGTGAGTAGGTGGATAATTTCAGCTGTGTGGTCAAAGACAACCTCTCTTTTTCAGCAGAGGTCTCTATGAGAGAAAAAGCCAGCCATGACAAGATCAAGGGAAAGGGCTTTATAACCTGTGCTGTGATCTTTTCGGGTGATCCTGATGCATTTAGTTGATTATTCCAGAAAGCAATTTCCTGCAACCTCATTATCTCTAGCCAGAACTAGTCCCAAAGAAAACAGGCCTCTCAGGTAATTTACATACACTTTAAAATTTTAGAACATTGCTTATAAAGGGCTGAAAAATCTCTTTGCCTTCTTGTAAATGACTTGGACCTTGACTTGCAATCAACTTATACTGAAGGCACAAGTCAAATCGACAGACCATTACACATTTCAAATGATTTTTTTTAAATCACAAAATCTGAAATATATTCATAAAACTTAATAAGATAATCATTTAATCTGGATGATAAACACACGCCAATCTCTCTATAATAAAGGTACAACAAGTAGGAGGTGACTCCTTCACATATCACATGGAATCCAACTGCCCATCAAAATGATCTGGACATTGTAAAGCTGTCTTATTCTCCCAAGATCATTGATTATTAATTGGACATTGATGAGTTTTGATGAAAGAAACATTTTTAATTTAGGTTTGTGGGGGACCTTATAACATGGTGAAAGAGTCAGAGAGACTGATGAAAGGAAAAGATTAATGCCCATGTAGTGCCAGGAGGGTGACTAATGTGACTACTTCCTTATGAAACTGTAGCTCTCACACTGTTGATTCGAATTTTAACCAAACAAAGCAGATTTGAAGCTCATGCATTGACTTTTGCCCAAGAAGATTTGAAAATTCTTTTTACCGGAATTAGAAACTTTATTCCAGTAATGAGAAAAGCTTTTCCTAAGCAGAATTAGATAATTATCATACTTGTGAACAAATTGGCTTTAGCCACAATGAATAATACACATGGGCACAAGAGACTAAAATGTTACTACACAGTACTTTTTATTTAGTATGGAAATACTAAGCAGCCAGAACTATAAAAACATAAGGAATTCATTTGCAATTGCCATTTCTCCATATTAATGACATGGTGGTAATGAGTGTTTTATGGTATTTATTATACATTTTTAATTTAGATTCAATGTGTCTGCATTTTTTCTTTCTGAATATGAATATTTCTATACCTATATATATCTATATCCATATTCATATTTATATTTGATTCTATATCTATACCTACCTATATCTAGAATAAGAATGCATTCTTCAATTAATTATAGCATCCCCCGTGTGGCCCTCATTATAGTTTCCTTTGAAATATAACAGGAATCCTATCTCTACTCCCCTAAAACAAAGTTTCATTTTGAATTGAAGATATATCTCACAATGCCTTTCCATTCTTCCTTAGAGAAGTCATCTGTCAACCTTCAATACAGTCAGAATGCCAGGAGCAAAATGGAGAAAACTGAAAGCAGAGCCTCCTTTTTAAGACCAAGAGAATAGATAAAAGACCTGTTTGAATGAATAAAATAGCAATTTAAAAATCCCTGTTATCTATGGCCATATAATAAACAACCCTAAAATTTAGATTTATCATTCTCTGTCACATTTCTGTGAGATGACTGAACATAACTGGATGGTTCTGGTGTGGGGTCTCTCGGGCAGTTGTAGTCAAACCCAGTTGGGCTGGATGGCCAACATGACACACTGCCGTGACTGGCCATTGACGCTAGCAGCACAGGCAGGGCTTCTCCCTGTGACTTGGGCTTCTCACATGATGGCAGCTGGGCTCCAAAAGCAAGTATTCCGAGAGCCCAAAAGTAGAAGTGTATTCGTTGTCTACTGCTGTGTAACAAATGACCACAAACTTGGTGGGATAAAACAACACCCACTTATCATCTCATAGCTTCTGTAGGTTGGAATCTGGGTACCACTTACTTCACTGGATCTTCCACTCAGTATCTCACAAGACTACAAACAAGGTGTCAGCCAGGACTGGAGTCTCACCTGAGGTCCAAGGTCATTTTCCAAGTTTGATGGTTGTTGGTAAAATCCATTTCCTTGCAGCTATAGAACTGATGGCAGTTTGCTTCTTACCTCTCATACAGTTTATTCATTTAAGATGTGCAATTCAAAGGTTTTTAGGATATTCAGTTATTCAACTATTAGCACAATCTGATTTCAGAGCATTTTTGTTATTCCAAAGAAACATCAGCAGTGACTCTACATTCCACCCCCATTTCTAGCCCTGGTGACCATTAATCTATTTCTGTGTGTAGATTATATTGATCTGGCCATATTCATGAAATCATCCAATATATCAGTTTTTGTGGTCGGCTTCTTTAACTTAGCATAATGTTTCTAAGGTTCAGCCATATTGTATCTTGTATTAGTGCTTCATTCCTTTTATTTGCTGAATTCTACTCCTTTTTATAGATACATCACATTTTATTCACCTGTTCATCAATTGACGGACATTTAGGTTGCTTCGATTTTAGGCTATTGTGAATAATACTGCTATGAACCCTCACGTAGAAATCTTTGTATAGATACATATTTGCATACTTTTGATTTTATACAGAGGGGTGGAATTGCTAGGTCAGGAACTGCCAAACATTTTTCTTTTTTTTTTTCTTTAAAGATTTTATTTATTTATTCAACAGAGATAGAGACAGCCAGCGAGAGAGGGAACACAAAAGCAGGGGGAGTGGGAGAGGAAGAAGCAGGCTCACAGTGGAGGAGCCTGATATGGGGCTCGATCCCATAACGCCAGGATCACGCCCTGAGCCGAAGGCAGATGCTTAACCACTGTGCCACCCAGGGGCCCCGTCAAACATTTTTCAAAAGCTCTGTATCATTTTACATTCCCACTAGCAATGTACAAGTGTTCCTATTTCTCCTTATCCTCATCAATATTTATTAGTATCTGTCTTTTTTATTATAATTATCTTAGTGGAAGTTTCTTATCTCGTAATTTTGTGTATCATGTACTTTTGATTTTATTTTCCTAATGACTAATGCTATTGAACATTTTTCATGTGCTATTTGTATATCTTCATTGGAACTATGTCTATTCAAAGTTTTTGCCCATATTTTTAATTGAATTACATATATTTTTATTATTGAATTGTAAGTGTTCTTTACATTTTATAGACACAAGCCTCTTAACCAGGTATATGATTTGCTAATATTTTCTCCCATTCTATGGGTGGCCTTTTCACTTTCTTGTGTCCTTTGAATCACAAGTTTTAATTTTAATGATGTACAACTTATCTATTATGTTTTTTGCCACTTGTGCTTTTAAAGTTTTATCAAAGCAATTTTTACCTAACCCAAATTCATAGAGATTTATGTTTTCTAAGAGTATGGTACTTTTAATGCATACATTTAGGTCTTTTATCCATCTTGAATTAATTTTTGTGTATTGTATGAAGAGAAATTCAACTTCATTCTTTTATGTAAATATCCAGTTATCCTAGCACCATTTGTTGGAAAAAACTAAGTCCTCTTTTAAAGGGGTCACCTGAGAAAGGCTGACCGAACCAGGATAATCTCCTTTTGATTAGCTCAAAGTCAACTTACTAGGGACCTTAATTACATCTGCAAATCCATTCACTTATGCTTGCCGCATAAGGTAACATATTCACTGGCGTAACAGCTATCACAGACACAGGTCCCACCTCTAATCAAGGGGAGGGTGTAGTGCAGGGCATATGATCTAGGGAATAAATATTTTGGAGGACGACTTAGAACCCAGGCACCTGCCAGTGTCTTAAGGCCTGGTCTTAGATACTGGCAGAGCATCGTTTCCATGATATCCTATTGACGAAGCAGTCACAAAGCCCACCCAAATGCAAAGAATGAATTGCAAACTCTACCTCTTAATGAGAAGAAAGTCTAAGAACTGCCTATCTATAATTGACCACAATGCGCTATCAAAAAAGCAGCTTTAGGCAAGGTTGTTCATTAAAATATTTACTTCTAGGGGCGCTTGGGTGGCTCAGTTAGTTAAGCGTCTGACTTCAGCTCAGGTCGTGATCTCAAGGTCCTGGGATCGAGCCCTGTGTTGGGTGCTCTGCTCAGCAGGGAGTGTGCTTCTTCCTTTCCTTCTGCTGCTCCCACTGCTTGTGCTCTCTCTCTCTCTGTCAAATAAATATAAAAACTTAAAAAAATATTTACTTCTAATTTTCTTTCTTCTATCTTAAAATTCTAAAGAACTCCAAAAAGCAAGAAGATAACATCTTATCTTATAAAGAAAAATCTGGAACAGAATGCAATAGCTACTTAAGTTCATACACTAAGGAAGAAATAAAAAACCAGTTCTAATGGGAGTTGGGTTCATTCCTCTATTAGTTTGTACTTACCACATGCCCAGATGAATCACCTTGGCTGTGCCATGTATTACATTTCCTTCTTTGTGAGCAACAGGTGGCCGATGACTGACCTTGGGAAGATGATTCAAATCACGTACAGAAACATTTTTCTCAGAATTAAGAACTCCAAAAAGACTTGATTAGAGCTGAAAGGGAAAATCTCATTCTGATCCTTGAGGAGACATTTATAAATCCACTTTTATTTCTGTGGCTCCAGGCTCTGAACTAGTGTTACCAACAACTCAATGCCTACCTATATTACCCCCTTCTGTCTTCCGGGTTAGGTCTAATGTAGCATAAAAAGTCAAACTGACCTTGAGTAATTTATGACCGTTTTTGTTAAGGTAACCAGAAAAAAAGGAGACCTATTTCAATACGCAAATGACACAGCTATAAGCAGGCTGTAGTCACCAAGACATTGTCCAAAGCTTATCTACATGCAAGATGACCAAAATTTTACTTTACTTCAGATAAAGTCTCTATGTCACTCCATTTCTGCAGCAGGCCAATAATCTTATCAGATATATAAAAATACATTCTAGAAATACGTGAAAACCAACTCCCTCTTTCTCTTTGGAATCCAAAAGAAAAACTGAAGTGGAAATCTGGAAATCTGAGGCAGGTTGGTAGAATATTATATAAAGGAACAATTAGGATATTAAAGTAGATGTGGATTTTGCTCTTTTGCAAGAACATACAGTTGCATTTTTTTAGCCAGGCTGGAATGACTATAAATGTTTTTTTCTAGTGGCCACAGGCAAAAAGAAATAAATACATAAATTCACGAAAGACTTAGCTGGGTTCCAGAGCAGTTTCTAAAATTTATCCTGATGAGTAATCTGAGTAGATCATCTCCACATTTCTGAGCTTGCATCCTCATTTTTAAATGATAATAATCAGGCACACCTGAGTGGCTCAGTTGGTTAAGTGTCTGCCTTCGGCTGGGGTCATGAACCCTGGGTTCTGGGATCTACCCCCCCGCATTGGGCTCCCCACTGAGTGGGGAGCCTGCTTCTCCCTCTTCCTCTGCCCCCTGCTTGTGGTCTCTCTCTCACTCTCTCTCTCATAAATAAATAAATAAAGACATAAATAAATAGTAATAATCATACCTCTCCTACCTGCCTCACAGAGCTATATTATTAAAATCTGGTAAAATATGCCTGTATGTCAAATGGGATGCTTTGAGTTGCTTTGAGGAAACCAAACTAGCTTGAAGGGTCAGATAATTTCTTGTCATAGGACTTTCAGAGGAATGACTAACTTGAAGGTCTACTGCTTGGACAATCTTATGGTGTCATTAGCAACACATGTTCTTTCCAAGACTCTCTTTTGGTGTTCACAGATTTGGCTTAACCCATGGGCTTGTTTTCCTACTCGCTGTTGTAAGGAAATCCTTGCCTCTTTTATTAGTATCCAGAAAGAAAATTTTAATATTTCAATCCAGGCCTTATACCCATTCCTGGACCAAAAACAATGATCAGCAAATAATGCTATGATTGATTTATACCTGGATTCCTAAAAGGCTCCAGCTTTGATTTATCAGGATTTCAGGAACCTAAAAAAGGAGGAGATGCTCATGAGTTGCAAGGGATAGGTGAAGGACATGAAGACACACGTACAAAGCTGTGGTTCTTTGAGGAGGAACTATGGGGACAGAATAAGGGCTGAGTAGGCGATCAACAGTGGGAAATCACTTAAAAATAACACATTTTTTACAAATATACTAGAAAGTGTTTTTTAATTGTGTTTCATTCAAAGGCACTGGTTCATCTTCCCCTAGAAATTCTCCAAAACAATTTCAAGGGGAGAATTTGGCTCACTTGGAGACTACAAATCAATTTACTTGCTTAAGGTAGATTTCCGAAAGTGGATTTTAAAACTTATGACATTATAAGTTATGAAATTTTTATTAATTATGAAAACTATGATACAAGCAGGAATGGCCCAAGGCATAAGCATAAAACATGACATTGAGAGAAGAACTTTGAACAGACAGAAAGGTTTTTATAATATTTTAAGCTAAGAAAAGCAGGTTTAAAAAAACAACATGTAAACAAAAGGGTGGAATTGTAATTTTACCCTACACTATAGACAAAAATCAGTTCAAAATCAACAAATATCTACGTGTAAGAGCTAAAGGAAAAAAGCTTCATGACATTGAATATGGCAATGATTTCATGGTTATAACACCAAAACCACAGGCAAAAAGAAAGAAAGAAAAAAAAGAAAGAAAGAAAGAAAGAAAGAAAGAAAGAAAGAAAAAAAAAGAAAAAGAAAAAGGAAAGAAGGAAGGGAGGGAGGAAGGGTGGGGGGAGGAAGAAAGAAAAGAAAGATAAATGGGACTACATCAAAAAGAAAAACTTGTGGTCAGCAAAAGACNGGAAAGAAGGAAGGGAGGGAGGAAGGGTGGGGGGGAGGAAGAAAGAAAAGAAAGATAAATGGGACTACATCAAAAAGAAAAACTTGTGGTCAGCAAAAGACAAAATCAACAGAATGAAAAGGCAACCCACAGAATGGAAAACTCGGCAAATGGTATATCTCATAAAGGATTAATATATAGGATTTAAAAAGAACTCCTACAACCCAACAACAAAAAACCAAACAACCTGATTTAAAGATTTGCAAAGGACTTGAACAGACATTTCTCCAAGTGGCCAATAAGCACATGAAAAGATGCTCACCATCACTAATCATTAGGGAAATGAAAATCAAAACCATAGTGAGAAACTACCTCACCTCCAGTAAGATGGTGGGGAAAACAAAACAAAAACAAAAACAAATGCAGACAATCACAAGTGTTGGTAAGAATGAGGAGAAACTGGAACACCTTTGCATTATTAGTAGGAACGTAAAATGGTGCAGCTGTTATGGAAAACAGTAGGGTGATTCCTTGAAAAATTACAAACTGACCATAAATCTAGCAATTCTACTTCTGTGTATATACCCCAAATAACTGAAAGCAGGGGTCTCAAAGAGATATTTGTACACTCATGTTCATAGCAGCATTACTAGTAACTGCTAAAAGGTAAAAGCAACCCAAGAGTCCATCAATAGATAAATGGATAAAGAAGATGTGGTAGATACATACGATGAAATATAATCAGCCTTAAAAAGGAAGAAAATTTTGACACATGCTACAACATGGATGAACATTGAGGACATTACGACAAGTGAAACAAACCAGTTACAGAAAAACAAACACTGTATGATTCCACTTACATGAGGTACATAGAGTAGTTGAATTTATAGACACAGAAAATAAAACGGTGGTGCCAAGGGCTAGAGAGGGCAGAATGTAGAGTTGTTGTTTGGCGTGTCTAGAGTTTCAGTTTGGGAAGATGAAAAACGTTCTGGAGATGGGTGGTGGTGATAATTGCATCACAATGTGAATACCTTTAATGCTATAAACTGCACACTGAAGAATGGTTAAGATAGGACATTTGGTGTTATGTGTATTTTGCCACAGTTTCTTTGTTTTTTTTTTAACATTTACCTGTTTATAAAAGGATTTAATAAGGGATACAGATGAATAAACAGGTTAAGAGATNGAAGAATGGTTAAGATAGGACATTTGGTGTTATGTGTATTTTGCCACAGTTTCTTTGTTTTTTTTTAACATTTACCTGTTTATAAAAGGATTTAATAAGGGATACAGATGAATAAACAGGTTAAGAGATCTGTAGGACAGGTCTGGAAGGGTCCCAAGCACAGGAGCTTCTCTACCCATGGGGTTGAAATACACCACCCTTAGGTACATGGATGTGTTCGCCCATCTGGAAGCTCTCTGAGCCCCATAACTATTGGGATTTTTATGGATGCTTCATCAGGTAGGCATGATCGATTATTAATTCCATTTCCAGCCCCTCTCCCTTCCTCAGAGAATGGCAGAAAAGGGGTGGGGACTGAAAGTTCTTAGCTTCTGATCGTGGTTTGGACTTCCCGGTGACCAGCCCCTCATCCATTAGCCACCCAGGAGCCCACCGAGAGTTACCTCAGTAGAACAACAACAAAAAACCCCTTCATCACTCAGAAAATTACAAGGGTTTTAGGAGCTCTGTGCCAGGATCTGGGGGCAGAGATCAATATCTACTTTCTATTATTGTACAACTTGAACAAATGAATAGTGCAGAACTACAAGGAGAGAACTACACTAGTTAAAATGTCATATATTATCCACCCACAAATGCATACAATTTGTCTGCATTTTAGAGACATTACATGGCTCCTTAAAGTTCATCCTAGACTATAAATTAAAAAACCCTCTCTATAGTTGTTCTTTCCTTCTCGGTAACGTTTCTATGGATCTTCTAGTCTTTATTTCTCTATTACTCAATTGTCAGTCCTAAGACCCTTCAGCTTAGCCGAGTGTGTTTTCTGTGTGTATATTAATTTTTTTTAAACTTTACGTAAGTATCCTTGACTCACAATGTTACATTAGTTTCAGGTGTACAGCATAGTGATTCTCTATACGTTATGCTATGCTCACCACAAGTGTCCCCATACTACCCTATCACAGTGTCATTGACTACCTTCCCTATGCTCTGCCTTTTAGTCCTGCAAATTACTCCGTAACTGGAAGTTTCTATCTCCCACTCCCCTTCGCCATTTTTCCATCTCTCCACCCCCCCATCTGTCCAGCAACCATCAGCTTGTTCTCTGTATTTATAGGTCAGATTCTGCTTTTTGTTAGTTTATTCATTTGTCTTTCAGATTCCACATATAAGTGAAATCATATGGTATTTATCTTTACATGACTTATCTCATGCAGTATAATAACATCCAGGTCCATCGATGTTGTAAAAATGGCAAGATTACATCTTTTTATACCTGTTTACTATTCCAGTGTGTGTGTGTATGTGTGTGTGTGTGTGTGTGTGTGTATGTGTATATCTCACATCTTCCTTATTCATTCATCTATCAGTGGACACTTGGGCTGTGTCTACATCTTGGCAATTATAAATAAGGCTGCAATACACATGGGGGTGCATATATCTTTTTGAGTTAGTGTTTTTGTTTTCTTTGGGTAAATACCCAGTAGTGGAATTATTGCATCATGTGGTATTTCTCTTTTTAATTTTTTGAGGCACCTCCATACTGTTTTCCACTGTGGCTGTACCAGTTTGTGTTCTCACCAACAGTGCAGAAAAGGTTGTTCCTTTTTCTCTAAATTCTTACCAACACCTGTTGTTTCTTGTCTTTTTTTATTTTAACCACTCTCACAGGTATAAGATGATATCTCGTTGTGGTTTTAATCTGCATTTCCCTGATGATGAGTGATGTTGAGCGTCCTTTCATGTGTCTGTGGGCCATCTGGATGTCTTCTTTGGAAAAATGTCTATTCATGTCCTCTGCCTATTTTTTAAATCATATTGTTTTATTGTTGTTGTTGCTGTTTTGGCGTTAAGTGGTATAAGTCCTTTATACATTTTGGATATTAACCCCTTATTGCATATGTCATTTGTAAATATCTTGTCCCATTCCATAAACCATCTTTTTGTTTTGTTGATTGTTCCTTTGGCTGTGCGAAAGCTTTTATTTTGATGTAGTCCCAATGGTTTATTTTTGCTTTTATTTCCCCTGCCTCAGGAGACATGCTAGAAGAGTGTTGCTATAGCTGATATCAGGGAAGTAACTGCCTGTGTTCTCTTCTAAGCTTTTTATGGTTTCAGGTCTCACATTTAGGTCTTTAATCCATTTTGAGTTTATTTTTGCCTATGGTGTGAGAAAGTTCACCACAGTTGTTNGCTAGAAGAGTGTTGCTATAGCTGATATCAGAGAAGTAACTGCCTGTGCTCTCTTCTAAGCTTTTTATGGTTTCAGGCCTCACATTTAGGTCTTTAATCCATTTTGAGTTTATTTTTGCCTATGGTGTGAGAAAGTTCACCACAGTTTTTTTTTTTTTTTAAGTGTACAGAAATGTTTACGATTTTGCTATTTTACTGGTAAAGTTTATAAAATGTATGCACGTGTAACAAGGAAAGCACTGATTTAGTACAAGTACCTAGTCCAGGTGTTACCTGGTATCTCTCTGCTGCCTAAGATTTTCAAAAGATTGCTTGAGGGGCACCTGGGTGGCTCAGCCGGTTAAGTGCCTGCCTTCAGCTCGGGTCATGATCCCAGGGTCCTAGGATTGAGTCCCGTATCAGGCTCTTTGCTTAGCAGGGAGCCTGCTTCTCCCTCTGCCTCTGCTCGTCCCCCTACTCGTGTGTGTGCGCTCTCTCAAAAAAATCAATTAAATCTTTGGGGCGCCTGGGTAGCGCAGTCGTTAAGCATCTGCCTCTGACTCAGGGCGTGATCCTGGCATTCTGGGATCAAGCCCCGCATCAGGCTCCTCTGCTGGGAGCCTGCTTCTTCCNTAAATCAATTAAATCTTTGGGGCGCCTGGGTAGCGCAGTCGTTAAGCGTCTGCCTCTGACTCAGGGCGTGATCCTGGCATTCTGGGATCAAGCCCTGCATCAGGCTCCTCTGCTGGGAGCCTGCTTCTTCCTCTCCCACTCCCCCTGCTTGTGTTCCCCCTCTCACTGGCTGTCTCTCTCTCTGTCAAATAAATAAATAAAATCTTTAAAAAAAAAAAGATTGCTTGAATTCCTATTTCAAATCTGGTGGAAGTTGAAACTTCCTTCTAAGATTTGTACTAATTCTTAGTAGTAGTTTGCCTCTGGTTCTTAGGTCCTAATTCCATTGAATTATCCCATATTAAGAAATTTTTTACACACTCCCAAGAAAGCTATTCCCCTCTCCATTGTATTTACCTAGACTCTCCTCAATTTCACAAATGTGAAGTGAAGCATTAAAATGCCTCACAGACATGTGTTTTTAGAGAGTTAACTGGAGATTTCCAGAGCTAGAAAGTGGGTCTTGCTTATATCACACCCCAAACAACTTCAAGTTGAATAGTAGGCACCCAGCTCTTAAAAGTCATTTTAGTCTCTCTGCCTTGATCACTTCACACCTGTAATACCCCAACCTCACACCCCATCAGGCTCATACTCGTACTATGTCCTGTCTTGCTTCTCTCTCTCTTCACATCTCTTCCACGCTCTTTCCTCTACTGTCTCTCTTCTTCCTCAAACTTCCAAATTCTTCTCTATCATATTAGCAATGTAGACTTCTCTAACCCCTATCCCCAAATCGATCCCTAAAGCTTTCTATGGCATCAGTAGAACCAAAGGACCTTCATACAGCTCTTTCCCTTTTTAGAAGGTAGATGTGGCCATGATAGGCATTTTCCCTTTCTTTCCAAACAAAAGGACCAGCATCCGTACCTCCTTTCCTACACTCTCTCTTCTTTCTCCTCACCTAATGCACTATGAGTTGAATTCACCTCCACGAAGACAGAGGTCCATTCTTCTCTGTGGCTTCCCACAGGGAGGAACAGTTCATCTGACTCTAATCAGTCAAAAGCCTGCTCATACAGTTTGAGTGCAACAAATACGGTCTATTTACCAGGTCCTACACATAGATGCTGGGACTGGTGGTTGGAGCAAACCTACTGCAATGGATTCTACTAGGAATTGCAATATATTCCCCTCTCTCCTCCATCCAAAGAAGGAATTCCATGGCACTCCTTCAAGCCTTGAAAATGAAGAGGAAATAAAAAAGAAATATCTCACATTTGGTTAAGCAAACCATTGTGTGGAGCAAGGTTCATTCATTTTAGATGTGTAGGTTCTGTGAGTTAATATCGATTATTTATTTTAATAGAAATAGCTCCATATGTAGGAACTAATACTTTAAAAATGAATGTAAAAAGCAATTTCAGTTTCTATACAAGGCTGGCCTGGGTTGCCTTTATTAATCATCTATTTTGAAGGAAGAGGAAAATGTTTTAAGTAATGTCTTTTAAATTGGTGTAAATGGATGATTGCTAATGTTTCAAAACAATATTTCAAGATCCCTAGCCATCAAACAAAAAACAAACACAAAACTCCATTGTGTTACTCTGCTAATGTAAGGGGATTACTTGAGAAAGGTTTTGGGCCATTTATTATTCTCTGAAATCTTTTCCACTTATTCCTCTCTCCATAAATTAAGTGACCAATCTGTTTCCTTTCACACACTGACATAACTCTCCAAAGATGTACACATCATGTTGTATTGTACTCAGGACAAAGCAAGAAGAATGTGAAGGGAAGGGGTAGAAATCACCAGAATGGTGAATGGAAGGGATTCTGATTTATTAAGATAAGAAAACAGAGGAAAAAACCTATAGTCCAAAAATAGCCAAATGGATCATTTTGAATGAGCTGCTGATATGAAGCTGTTAAGCTCTCAAACCAGACAAGAGACACACATTCAAGAGTGGAAGGGAAATTATGTAAGTGTACATAACTTACGTGTTTTGGCCGCCAGATGAATAGCGACAAGACTATTCTGAAGACTAGCTACACGCATTCAGCGAAGCGGACTCACATTTATGGCTGCAGTCAAAACAGCACGATCCAGTGTGGAACTGACTGGGCTGGTGCCAGGGAAGCAGGCTGGAAGGTGAGGGCTGCCACTATCTTACGAGGAGACCAGGTCACACTCAGTCACCTGCATCCCTTCTTTTTGTGCTCCTTCAGTGTGTTTTTCTTGAAATGCTAATTATTATGTGTGAACCAAAAATAGTAAATTCTGGATTGCATGAATGACTTCAAAATGGCCAGTGACCTTAAACAGCTGCTCGCATAGATAACGGGGATTTGCTATGTGTCTTCAGTTTTAGGGCAGCACCGTGCACCCGGCATGGTGGGAGCAAGGAGGGGATCTCATTCTTGCACCACATTCCTCACTATCAGAGGAAATACCACAGGGCTGGCTCAAGCCGAGCACCTCGGTTATGACGCAAGTACGCCGTTGAAGATAAAATTCTGGGTAAGCTGTGAAGGTCTACTCACCTGGCCCCAAGTGGAAGGAGTAGAATCTTCCGATGCCTTCACAGGCTGCTGTGTCTGGTGGGAACCACACCTACAACGTGAGCACCATGAACTTTTCAAGAGCTTACAGAAATATGTGCACCCTGGAAAGTTCTAAAAGCAAAAAAAAAAAAAAAGAAAGAAAATGATCAAAATAAAAAATTATAGTTAAGTTCTAAAGTGACGAAATTATTATAATTTTTCAAATGTGACTCAACAGATCTGGTAATATATAAATAATGTTTGAATGGGTTATTTTAACATATTTGAAAGAATGTGGGCTGGGGCCCCCAAAAGAGTATCAGGACTTCACAGGGGTCTTTGAATAGTCCCTGCAGAAATGCACCCAGTTTCAAAGCTGGCCTCAACTGGATACTGGTTAGGGACTTGACGAGCTATCTTAAATGCCTTAAGTTTTAGCTTAGTATTCTGTAACATGGGGAAAATAATATCAAACAAAGCGTTATGACTAACGAATACTTTATTCCATCAAAATTGCCTAACAGAATGCCTGGCACACTTCAGTTTTTTAAATATTTGTTGTTTTACTTTTCTTCCATATATAGTTGACACTGCTGTTGATGTATTTCTAAACATGTACTTATGGGTAAGAATGTTTGGAATCAGTTGACAGATAATAACTGCAGCACACAATTGTTCTGGTCATGAGAATATCAGCTTCCCTCTGTGCATATCTGATCGTTGCTGGGCCTCCCAAACAGGAGGCCCTGAGGAGATTGTTAGGAAAATAATGATATATCTAGAGATGTCTTGACTTCCCAAGGTGGTGCTACTGTGATACTAAGAAAAGGGCTTGCCCAGCTGGGCTGGATGGTGTTTACTCAAGAGACACTGTATGGTCTCCTCAGAGAATTTCCCACTCAGTGACTCCCATTTTCTCCTTGTCTTTCTTTTGCTTGAACCTCTGAAAAAAAAAATAACAGATTTTGCTTTTGAAAAAGGCATCCATCTTAATTAGTGATATGCTTGATCATATGATTTCTTTTTAAAATTATGAAGCCTCGAGTCGTTTTCTGAGAGTTCATTTTTTATTTTATATTTGGTAGCTACAGTCCTGAAATAAATTTCATCTCCAGAGAGATATGAAAATTTGTGTGAGGAACAGATGAGTGAAATTTTCACAACTCAGCCTGCATTTCTCTTCCTTCCCCATAGTTCATCATTTTTGTTTTGAACATCACTTTCTTGCCTGTATGCCCCAAATGCATTCTTTTCTTAGTCTTTCTCAGAGGTTTTATGTGTTTTCTTTACATGATATCTTGACTAGCCAGTTATTTGATTAGAAGATCACATTGATTTTACTGATGTTAGTATGATACATAACTAATAAAAATGTTATTAAAGGTAATTAATTCTCAGGGTACCGGGGTGGCTCAGGTAGTTGAGCATCCAACTCTTGATTTCAGCTCAGGTCATGATCTCAGGGTCATGAGATCGAGCCCCTCATTGGGCTCCATACTCAGCAGGAAGTCTGCTTGTCCCTCCCCCCCCCACTAAAAAAAATAAAATCTTAAAAAAAAATAAAGGTAATTAATTCCCTTCCAAACTCAACCACCTTGTCTTTGTCCACTAACAATATGATTTTACTGCATTTTGAGCTTTTCATGATCCTTAACACCTTTGATCTCAATGAACCAGTCAAGAACAGGACTAGGGGATCCCATGTCTCCTCCATGTCACTCCAAAACATTCCGTTAAGCTATCTATGGAGGAAAGAGACTTTTGGCTCTTACAGAACAAGCTCTAGTCACACACAAATATTGTTTACTGATACAAATATTGTACCACGTGTGTACGTTTTCAACTGAAGTCCATGAAGAATCCAAACTATGAGCCCATGTCAGTGGACTTTGCTTTTTCCAAGTGTACCCTTCATGGGTTAAGAGAACCTCTAGGTCCAGGTTATAAGAGACTCATTCTGTAGAGAAGGAAATTCAAGTTTAGGAGAGTTAAGTGAGTTTCTCAAGGTGGCCACGGGTTTGATGCAGAAGTAGGAATAGAATGCAAGTCTTCTAGGCTTTTAATCTAGTGTCCTTTCCTCTGCATCAAAATGTGCTATAAACCTCATGGCCTTTTTAATGTCCCTGGTGGCTTCTGGGAAAGGAGAGAAAGCGAGTATCTGAGAACTAGTGACTTAACAGTCATGTTTCTTTGGCCCTGACCAACCCATCAGGGATCTAAGTTGGCTGTCTTCTGCCTTCCTGAAGTTCTGCTTTTCAATTTTGTTACACTGAAACCAGGACAGGAGTCAGATACTGCGTGGCACTGCTATGATCCTGATAGAAAGTAAATTCTCTCATATACTTAAAGTAGTTCCATAATGGTACTTAATAGATACATTTCTTGTAGTTTTTAATCCACTCCCAAGTTGTGATTACTTAGCTGAATAAAAAAAACAACATGTTATTTCATTTCACAGCAATATGGAGTCACAGAATGGAAACCTAGAAATAGTGAAGCATAGATAGTTGCATTTGCTCAGCACTTGACAGTTTAGAAAGTCTCCTTTTCATAGACATTCTCTTATCTGATGCTACTGACAACCATAGAAGCAGAAATCATTGTTCTCGTTTTGCACATTAGAAACACTCAGTGAAGTTACATAACTTGGCGAAGGTTACTCAAAGAAGCAATTAGCAAACTATTGTAATCTTGTACACCATTGGTAAAAATCTGAATATTCATTTTCATGTGCATATGTTTACTTATAAATTGTACATATGTGATACTCTGTTAATATGTTGACTATATTAGGAAACTTACTCCCCAAATGGGAATTTTAAGGAAGAGGTGAAAATAAAATAACCAATAATTATTTAAGATATATATTTTCATCAATGAAATAAAAGTTTGCACTAACACAAAAAAATAGTATTAATGACATTTTGAGTGAGAAAATATAGCTCAATATGGCTTATTATTTTTCAAACTTCTGGTTTTAATTCTCATGATTTAGCAATTTGAATTTCTGGTTTTAGGCTAATTTATTTGGGTACTTGGTGTTATGGCCCGATAAAAATGGAAAGTCACTCAACATTACTATGTAAATAAAATAGAAGAAGTATGCTGTTGATCATACTGATTAAACTGTGGAAATCATTTTCAAGTCCAACCACCAATTATGCAAAATTTTCTATTAAAATTCCGTTCGAAATTTTCCTCTTGTCTGACCTGAGCTAATTATTCTTGCAAAGTAAGCAGAAGATATTAAGATACTGCTATTTCATATTATTAGGAAATGGGCTCAGACTTCCAGTTTCGTCTCTGGCATATTGTTTAGAAGTCATCACTGTCATCTGCTCAACAAGATAAAATTGAACACGCTAAAAATCAGTGACTTTTCTTGTGTCTATGAGAGAACTGATGTCGTGAGGCAAACCGTGATCCTGAAATCTTACAATCTCCTGTTGTCTGGAGCAGAAGCCACTGGAGCCACTAGTAGAAACACTTAAGTGGAGGCTAAATATGGACTGACTGGAGGGTGAGAAACCTCTGGTGGCTGCAGTCTTGGGGGACCTCTCTCTTTTACGTTTGGAAACTCCAACAATTCCTCAAGATGGAGAGCCAAGAAAGATCCTCTCATGAAATACACCCAGAGTGTTCTCTGTAACAAAGGCCTACTCTCCAAAGGGGAATAAAACTTTCATAGGACCTTAGCCCATCTGGGGGGAGGACATTTCTCCAGTTTAGCCTCCTCTAGCCTTCCCAAGTCATGTAAGGGGAGAACAAAAGCTAAAAATATTTGTGAAGGTCAAAGCCCAGGGACACAGGCCCACTGCAAGACTGAGGTTTAATCATAAGATGATAGAACACTTCCCCTTTCCCACCTTAACCATACACCCACAGGGCTCAAATATAGTAACAGTTGATTACGGCTGAAAGAGCAGTGAGGCACAGACTATGTGAGGAGGAGTTCTTAGGGAAGCCCAAAGGGGTTCAAAAACATAGACACTATAGGAATTTAAAGTCATTACTGCCTACAGCTACAGCAAACATTAAACGTAGCACAACTGTAGCCATTACCATAAATCTTCACACTAATTACCTGAGTTCCTTCAACTCACTATATGTTTACTTTTCAAAAAAAATTCAAGGCACACTAAAAGGCAATGAAAAAAAAAATACGAGACAGACTCAAGAGACAAAACAATCATCAGAATCAGACTCAGCCATGACATAGTATTTGGATTGTCAGACAGAGAATTTAAAAATAGCATATGTGAAAGGCTCTAATGAAAAAGGTAGACAACATCAAGAAAAAGATGGGCAATGTAAGCAGAAAAGCAGCAAGTCTAGGAAAAAAAATATTTGTTCAAATCCATATAAACTTGAGCCTGTTCTCATTTAGGAGACATAAAGAATGTAACAAATAAACAACATGACCATCCTCAACCTCTCCATGATACGGAGGTCCCACTCAGCCATATATAATGAGAGACATTGATGTACAGATTAGTGAATGAGCTGGTATATCCATCTGCATATTAAATACACATGCACCCATTTTGGAGATGACACAGCTAAGCTCCAATTTTACTTTGGGCAACCGATCTATGGAAGAAAAGTTAATTCATGTTTTGATGCCATTTTTCATTGTGACCCTTGGGCGACTTATGGCCTCCAATAGTTGAATTTTTTTATAGAGAGAAGAATAATACTTTTCACTCAAACAGACCCATCATCTGATCTGATACATAGAATCAAAAGCTAGTCAGAGTAAGCTAGTATTTAAAAGGATGGAAATTGGCCTGACTAAAAGTTAATTCACTTTTCATGTAATTTAAAAATAGAGTTGTCTCAGATTAATATTTATTTCCAAGTTATTTTAATTGGCACGGGTGGGAATTGAAGAGTCTTGGTGTTGACTCTTTCTGTAGTTGATTGTGACAGAACTGTAGTGTTCATCAAGTGTTCAGTAGCCACCCTTCCTGTCCCAGCCCTCTTGGAATACAGCAGCACATGGGACTGGCTCTGGCCATTGGTTGTGAGTACAATTGGCCTGGGTCACTTTTAGGTCAAAGCACCTTGAATTCTTCCTCAGCATTTTTTCCATATGGTGGAGGCATGTTAGCTGTGTCCCTAAGTTGCCATGAATAGAAGAACCTCATACCACCTCTCTCCACACACACAAAAGTACATGTACGACTCATGTTTTAATTTTACATTGGGTTTAAAGTTATGGAGTAAGATAAATAAGTACTTCAGGGTCAATCAATCAGCGAAGCACAAAGAAATTGAAAAAAAAAAAAAGTTGCCATTTATAGTTCAGCTGCCCCTAACTGTAAACATGGGATGTTTACTATGAGCATGAGACCCGACCCCAAAGGAAACAATATAAGTTGATATTTAATGTTTGATTTATGCTTAGATATGGTTTTGATTGCCTGGTATGAGTCAGGAAGAGGACTAGATGTGAAAAGACTGATTTTGATAGCAGAGAGTTCACACTAGCGGGAAGACAGGCAAGAAAACATAACTACAGGGGCACCTGGGTGGCACAGCGGTTAAGCGTCTGCCTTCGGCTCAGGGCGTGATCCCAGCGTTATGGGATCGAGCCCCACATCAGGCTCCTCTGCTGTGAGCCTGCTTCTTCCTCTCCCACTCCCCCTGCTTGTGTTCCCTCTCTCGCTGGCTGTCTCTCTGTCAAATAAATAAATAAAATCTTTTAAAAAAAAATAAAAAAATAAAAAAAAGAAAACATAACTACAGTGAGTGTTCTGCAAGAAAGGTCCATTTAGCCAGCTACGATATCCAAAGAAAAGCACCTGCCCCAGGTTGGGTTGGGGATTAGGAAAATGTGAGTAGGATGTGACAAGACAAGGATAACTAGGACACTAGATGGAGGGGAGAGGCTGGGCAACAATATGGAAGAGAGGGGAGTGGTGTGGTTGATCTCCTAGGCAGACCGCATGCGGGCTGGCTGCTTGACCGACCTTGGTCGAAGGCTGCCCAATTGGACTGTCTGCATCGATGTGAATGTGCTGTTCCCCTCTCACCAATACAGAGCCACTGGCCACATGTGACTATTAATGCCTTGAAATGTGGCAAGTGTGACCGAGGGATGGAATTTTAAATTTTATTCAATTTTAACTCATTTAAAAAAAAATATTCAAGCAGCCCCCTATGGCTATGGGCTGTCCTACCAGACAGCACAACTATAGATTCCGAGTGCTGAAACAGGGGGGCAGAGCTGTTGAAGGGTTTTCTAAGTCATGTTAAGTCGTTTGGATTTTAGCCTAAAGGTAAAGAAGACTTGGTGATGAAGAATTTTAAGCAGGGAGTGGAGTGATGAGATTCCTTTAGAAAAGTCACTCTAGCAGCTACGCTTTGGACAGGTGGAGAGGCTTAAGGCTCAGGAGAAAGAGCAGATAAGCTAGTAGAGTAAAACAGATAAAAATGGTGAAGACAGTGTAAGGGAGTTAGGAGGAGGAGACAAATGTGATCGGACATGAGATTAAGCAACAATATGAAGAGCCACTTCCCAGTGTCCGGATCGAGCACAGAGATGAAAGAAGGTGTCAGTCCCCAGCATGCACAATAGGCATTAAGACTGTGAGGGGTTGCTCTGTTCTAGTGACGTTGAGTTTGAGTTGCCTGTACGACAGTGAAATTGAAAAAAATGCATAATAAGGACTTAGGTGGGTCCATTAACCAACAAAGAAAGAAACAAATAAAAATTGCACCTACACACATTTTGTTATATTCATTGGCAGAAATCTCATGGCAATCTGTTGACATCTTGCAACCTCAAAGAATTCCAACTTAATAAAATATATTCAATACTAAATACTGTTAAATGTAATAAATGAAGATCTTAAGGCACTTACAAGTTTTACTTTAAACATTATTGTACAACGGTTTGAAAAGTGAATTATTTATTTAAACTCTTGGACTATTTACACTTTGGATTACTTTGAGATTAGTAATTTCTCAAATGCCAAATTACAGTGTCTTTCCAAAAATGCATTCTAGTGAACGATGTCCTGTATTATATAGATTTAATCTTAGCATAATGTGAATGTCCTTTTACTTGCCAATATAATCAGTATTTGCTCTCTTCCTCCATACAAAAGAACTTTTATTGTTTCAGAATTCCTTCTGGAAACTTCTAAATCCACTCCAGGTTTCTACAGGTAATAACTATGGCTCATATCAAAAAATACAAAAAATAATAGGAAATATCATTTCGATTCTACACATGACTATGTTAATGTCTTAAACTCCCATCTGACATCTGGACAAAAACCCTATATGGGGAAGTATAACCCACTAAACACATCTCAACCTTAGTCACAAATAATAAAATGATCATGGGTCTAAAATGCCTCTTTGGACTTTTGATGGTATTTCTGCAATGATTTCTATACATCTTTGCAATTACCACACTGAATGTCTAGTTCTTGTATGTGAGTCCTTTAAATGTAGGAGCCACACCTCCAAATGATAACCAGGTTATAACCTAGAAGTTTCGGTAGGCAGTTTGTCATACAATGTATCTTTGCCATAGAAACAATGTCGTAGATGTCTGACAGCTTCCCCCAAGATGCATAAATGTTGACTTGCCACATGGCTGGAGCCACCAGCACTGCAAAACCAGAAGACAAGCTGCTTGGAATCCCAAGACCTGGCATGCAGGGGGGATGAGCCCATTGACTGAGGGCTGTACATTAAAAGAAAGAAGGGAAATCTAAAGGGTGTGAAGGGTAAGGACAAGGGCTGGAGATAGAAAGAAAGGTGGAGAGAACACATGGGAAGAGTGAGGTAGGGAGAGAGAGACATAGACAGACAGACAGACAGAACTATATCATAGTCCATTGCTCTTTCTGAGTTCACATTCATTTTAATCCCTTAGTGGTTAGGGGATTGAATAGGAGGAAGAAGGAAATAAAGAACAGGAGAGAACTTGGGCGTGAAGGAGAGCTTGCTTTCTCCTTTCTCCTCCCATTTCCCCCACTCCCAGAACTGGCTCTTGCAGCTACCCCTCCCCGCAATCAGGCCACATCATGGGGAGAGAAAAGACTGTATAGGAATAAAAAAAAACCCTTCAAGAACAAAGACTACCCAGTGAATTGTTTTATGTAGATAATTATAATATTGGCCCTGTCTTTCAGCACAATTGCCTGCTGTGGTCACCCCGCTGTAATGAAGAGATCACGCTGTGAAGTGAAAAGTCTCCTTATCCTCTGGGATTAGATTCAGATTTGCCTTCTTCAGGAGGGGTTCCCATCATAGGGAGAAGAGAAATAGAAGCAGCAGAAGGTATTGTCTTGTTCTCCGTTTTGCTAGCCTGGAGAAAAGGTGCCTTTGCAGGAAACTCGGTTTGCAAACAATGAACATCTTTTGTGTTCCTTGTTGGCAAAGCAATTGATTCTAGTTAGAGATTGGCTGGATGCCACCGTGCGAGCAGTTTGTCTTTTCTGTTCTGAAGGGTACAGTAGGAAGAGCTGTCGTCCAGGCTTTTTTTACTCTTCTCTTATTATAGCCAACTTAGTATACACTGTGATCAACTGTATTGCAATGCAGAGGTCACATTTTAGAACATGAAATATATACATATATATTCCATATATAAAAAACTAAAATAAACCACTTGAGACATTTTTTTAAATAATAAGCTGAGAGAAGACAATTTCTTATAACCCGTATCCTCTCCTCCCCAATGCCATAAGGGTAATTCACATTTACCTCTTTTGTCCTAAGACAGACACCAAACCCAAACATTACACTGGAAGCAGAAAGGTAATGGGGGATTATTCGAACTTTATCATGCTGATGTGGATATTCCAAAGATGGACTTCACTGTGAGAATTCTCCTTTTTCCTGAGGAGCACCCGGGAAACCCACAGCACCATTAAGTTTCTGTTATGTTGGCCTTAATAAGAGTAATATTGAGTTGTATTTAAATTGTAATTGTTCTATTATGAAAGAGATGAACGTCTACTATTAATATGACATTTATTAGCTCCTTCCTGTCTTCGGTTTAAGGAAATTTGAACACTTTATTTTGACCACAGAAGGTGTTGTACAAATGATTTAATATTACATAGTATCTAATAATAGGCTTTGGTGTCATTAATAGTTTGAATGCAACAGAAGTTGAGGACCTTACAGATGACCACAGAGGGACCAAGGCCCCGGAAGTGTGGCTTCCCTGCTCTCACAAAGGGAGCCGTCACGATGTCAGGGGCTGCTGGGTAAATATGCTCTCTAGACACTACTTTCTCATTCATGAACTGTGATCTTGACTAACTCTGAGCAAAGTCCATTTTGAGTATCCCCTTGGATGTTCTCGGGTTTGGGCCTGAAGACAAATCCCACGGCTAAAAAGGAGGGAGAGAGGGTGAGCCGTTTCCCCCAGATCTGGGAGGGATGTTGTTTGTTTGATTTCACATAGGGAAGGAAACATAAATCATTCTCCTTTGTAACAGTAAAATGGGTTCTGCAAAATAAACATCCGAGCTTATTTTCCAAAATGCAATATCCAGCAACAAATGCAAAAAAAGCCCAGCAAGAGGCCAACCAGAAAAGGCTTTGATCATTTTTGTCCTGATTAATTACTATCAAAGCCAAGGGTGAAAGAAGAGCCCTTCGCTTTAGCAAATATCCTGATGACAAGAGAAGAATCTTTTAAAAGACTATCATTTAAGTATATTTTATTAAAATGTCCTAGAATATTTGAAAATATAGTATTAATCAAAATAGTTTTTAACGATGGGGTGATCAGATCACTGTTACACTTTAAAGCACTAAAGAATTGAGAACATAAAGTGTTCTCCACTGAAGATTTTAATTTAACGATCCAAGAATACACATTTGTGAAACATTCTCAACAAAAGTAAGAAATAAATTTGAGGCAAAAAGATGAACTTGGCTTCTTTTAGTCAAATTTTATCTCTGAACAGAAAGACAGGAAGCCGAAGGATTCAATAAAAATTTTTAAAATGTAAATAACAAAATTCTTAGCAACTTAATTAGGACTGCTCATGAGTGAGAGCTAAGATTATATATTGACTTATTCCATTTATTTATATGTGTGTATATATGGCAATTCATTTAACCTCTGTTTTAAAGGTTGATTTGTTTTATTGTAAAAGAATGCATGCTCATTAATACAAGGAAATAAAGGAGAATAAGAAAAAATATGACTCATAGTTTTGGCACTTGAAGACACTGTAAGCAGTTTGGCCTGTTTTCATTCTCTTTATGTGCATATATTTGTACATATTTATGATATATTCATCTGTATGGTCACATAATTTTGTTTTCTTCCTTTTGTTTCTTTCATACCCTCTCTGTTTAAACATTAAAATACATTTAGGAAAACACTTTTTTTTTCTGGTGATAAAGATAACATGTTAATTATTTTGTTTAAAAACTATGGGGGGGCGCCTGGGTGGCACAGCGGTTAAGCGTCTGCCTTCAGCTCAGGGCGTGATCCCTGCGTTCTGGGATCGAGCCCCACATCAGGCTCCTCTGCTGGGAGCCTGCTTCTTCCTCTCCCACTCCCCCTGCTTGTGTTCCCTCTCTTGCTGGCTGTCTCTATCTCTGTCAAATAAGTAAAATAAAATCTTAAAAAAATATATAATAAAAACTATGGGAAGCTATATAAGAAATACAAAAAAATCACCATTAATTCTATGACAATGGAAATAACCACATCTGGTATAGCTCCTCTTCACCCATAGCCCATGTACATCCATCCATCCCTTCATTCAGATACATCTTTGGAGAAGCTATTATGTTCCAGGCTCTGTTCTTTGCACTAGGAATACAGCAGTGAATAAAACAAAAATCTTTGCTTTACATTCTAGGCAAGTTTAACAGAAAATAAATTGATTAATTGAGTGTGCCATTTGTCTGGTGGTGAGAGGAAAAGAAAGCAGGAAGGAGACACAGGACGAGTAGGATGGCTTGCAATTTAAAATAGGGCAATTGGGAGAGAATTCAGAGACTAGGACATTTGAAAAAGACAGGAAAGACGGGGAAAGACGGGGAAAAGGAAGATGATTGAGTATCTGGCAGAAGAGCAAGTGCAAAGGTCCTGAGGTGAGAGGTTAGCCAGTGAATTCTAGGAATAACAAGAGGCCAGAGCAGAAAGAACTGAGAGTATATAAGTTGAAATCCAAAAGGCAAGGGCCGTGAGATCCCCTTTCTTCTTCTCTAGATGAGATGGGGAACCACTGGAGAATGTTGAGCAAAGAATTGCCCTGACCTAGCTTATGTTTTAAACAGTCCGTTCTAGGGGCGCCTGGGTGGCTCAGTTGGTGAAGCGCCTGACTCTTGATTTCGGCTCAGGTCATGATCTCAGGGTCATGGGATTGAGCCCTGCGTTGGGCTTCGCACTGGGCATGGAGCCTATGTAAGATTTTCTCTCTTTCCCTCGGCCCCCAACTCCCATGCATGCTCTCTCTCTCATTCTAAAAAAATAATAAATAAAATAATAAAAAAAGTGATAAACAGTCCGTTCTGGAATCTCCATGTACAGAGGATTAAAAGGAGGCTGTTGTGATCATCTGTGCGAGAGCGGATGATGGGCTGGACTCGAGAGTTAGTGGTAAAGGTGATATAAAGTGTTTGCTTGCCTTTTGAAAGTCGGGACAATGGGATGTGCTGATGAAGGTAGAATGTTGTTGCATTTCCTGAGATGAAAGGACTTCCGGCAGGACAGGTGTGTGTGGGGGCAGGGGGGCATCTAATTCAGTTTTAGACATGCTAAATTAAGAGGGATGTGCGAATCTACAGTTGAGAGGAATGGTCCAACTGGAGATAAACCTTTGATAACTGTCAGAATATTTTCAGTATTTAAGGACGCGTAATAGGATGAGATGACAGGTGGACTGGGGGGGGGCAGCTCCTTTTGGGCAAAGAGAGAAAAGAGAAACGTACAGGAGGGATTCACAACAGAAGATCCGGGGGAGCGGACCAGTAGAATTTTATTCAGTCACAGGCTAGCCTAAAAGAAAGAAACATCCTGTGGCTTTGATTTTTAATATTTTGATGTACTTTTCAGAAAGTAACTCTAAGTCATCTAGATGATATAACAGTGGTCTCCAAATTTTGTGTGGAGACCTCTGGCAGGTACCTCAAAGAATACACACTGAGGATTGGCAAGAAAGCATCAGACATCAACCTTCCAAGAAGTTAAAAATCTAATACAGATCCTAATTATAATAACGTGATATTATGTGCTTTATGTGAATTGACAGGAATACACATGCATATGTATGCACGTCTGAAAAATTTTCGAGGCGTGAGGTTTCAAAGGCTCGGAAAACACTGTAGTGATAGAATCAGCATAGAGCTGAAAAGGTATTTTCGCCGTCTCACTGTGTTATGAGTCATTTGGATACACGTAGCCGTGCTCAGATTTGGATACGTGGGTTAAAAGGCCAGCAAGTGACCACCCACGTGGCCCCAGCGGGGGCAGGTCCCTCATGTCAGCACTGATGTTCTTATCTAGTGCTTCCCCCAGCCCCCAGCCCAGGCCCTGGAGACCCTGATGTGGGCTCGAATTCCACCCCCGGTTCACATGCTCACTGGGGGATGGTGCAGAGTCGCCGTGGGCTTCGGCCGCCACAGCAAGAGGGATATCGTCGCACAGTGAAATCAGAAGGCCCGAGAATGTTGGCCTGCTTCCCTTTGTTGTGGTGTTCTGCAATTATTTCATCCGAGAGAGACGCTCTCTGCTTCCTGCATTTGTCCTCTGAGGAGGGGCCCGGCCCCAGTGAAGTCTGGAGGCTGCTTACAGACCCTGCGTGGGGCTCTGTGATCATTTCTTGTCATTTATTTTTGCTAAAGTTATGTACCTCTGATTAAACCTGGCACAGCACTTCAGAAGCCACTGATACACATCAAAGAAGTTCGCTCTCCTAGATGAAAACAGACTGAAGGTCTGGACCCAGACCAGCACTGTTTGAACACTAAGAGCAGTCCGCAGTGCGAGGCAACTGCTTTTGGGCAAGAATCAGGAAAGCACCAAATGGATTTCCTCTATTTTTTCCTTCATTAGCAACATGGCAAATGCCTTCATCACATCAGAAGAGAAATGCATATTGGATTTTCATTCAAATACCTGTTTGGGAGGGTAGAATTCAAGGTGGAAAATTTAAGCAACCTTCTAACTCACTGGAGTTTGTAATAAGGGTAAACACTATTTATGTTTGAGGAGTAGAATACATACTTTGATTGTTCCCTTTATTTTTTTATGCAATTGTAACTAGAGCCCAAATATGTTTGACGAATGTGGGTTTACATCGTCTTCTTCTGGTGATCTAGACACAATGCAAAGAACAGATAGACGCATCAAAACCAGCTCAAGAGACAAAAATTATACATGCAGGTACGCTTTTGAGAACTTTTTTCCAAAGATATTTTGAGAGAATGAAGCAGCTTCATTTTCATATAATCTACCTTCAAAGATGAGCACCGGGTTTATTATACGCATTCAATAAGTATTGTGTTTAAATTCTTTTCAATGTCGAGCTCTAAATCATATCTAATATAAACAAATGTACTACCGAAAACATACAGCATCTATTTAAAAGTAAATTGAGTCAAATTGGTAAAAGGACAAGCACAACAATCAGAACGAAACAACTAATAATCGATAATTCTGTTTTTACTTTTGCAACAACTAACAGCTGGTAATTCTGGTTTGATTTGTTTTTTCAGCAATGAGATTTCTAGATGCTGAGAGATGAACGACCTCATTTGTTCTTCACAATAGCTCGGTGATGTCGCCGTGGTTATCGATCCCTGTCTACAGATGAAGCCACTGAGGCCATGAGACTAGATTAACCAGCCCGTGATCAATCAAACGTTTGAATCTGGGATCAGCAAAGTGCTTCTGTAAAAAGCCAGAGAGTGAGTATTTGAGGCTTTGTGGGCCATATGGTTGCTGTTGAACAACTCAATTGTGCTGCTGTTGCAGGAAAGCAGTCATAGACCATGCATAAATGAATGAGGGTGGCTATATTCCAGGAAATGTTATTTATGGACACTGAAATTTGAATTTCATATAATTTTTGTCATGAAATATCAGTCTTTTGATTTTTTCCCCCCAGCCATTAAAAAAATGTAAAACCCATTCTTAGTGTGCTGTTAGAGCCAGGTGGGGCGGGGAGCTGGATTTGGTGCACAGGTGGTAGTTAACCAATCCCCAACAGACAGGTAGGGTCAGAACTCCAACCTGGACCTTCTACCACAACTCATGTTCTTTCCACCTCACTCTTGGCTTTGTTTCATGATTGAGGAGAGACCCTACTCAGAGACTTGAAACCTGGAGAGTTGTACTGCTGTTCCTCCTTGAAATTAAGTACAAGACTCAAACATTAAGCTTCAGCATCCAAAGAAAGAGAGAGAGTGTAATCACAGGCAGCAGAGCAATTAGCAAGGAGACAGCCAATAGCAAGCCCAATGAACACTTCATTGTCAGCTAGAGGGTTTGGCTAAGAGTAAATTTAATTCTCATTAAAAAATGAACATTGCTTTAATGCCACTTCAGAGGCTGGTAAATTGTAGCTAGCTCGAAGCAATTCAGGAAGCAGTCCCGTTGCTTCCAGACTGACATCTATTTACAATCAAGTCCTTCACAAGGCAGAAAGATTGGGAGAAGCCCCATCTTGGAAAGGTTGGGCATCCCCTGAAACAGTGCAAGCTTGGAATTCTGCCTCCCACAAAGTGAAATAGGCATTGGTCATGAGCAGAACAGAGAGGAGCCATTGATTCTATTGAAAGGCTGGCAGGTGAATTTCACCTAGTATGGCCGCACAGAGACAAAGTTTTGAGAATTGCACCTGCCTATAAAAATAGTGATTAAAAACATACTCCTAGCAAGGTACATTTCATCATTTTTATATTTGTTTTCCTCCTCCCATGCCGTGATTTACAGCCACCCCTCTGAAGCATGAAGCTGAAATCTGTCTCCTTAAACCTCTCTTCCCTGAGTAATTTTGTTAGGATGGAGATGTTCGTGAAAGTTGAGCAATTGCTGGTGTGGAATAAAACTGTCAGCGTGATTTAAAAATACATATTGTAGAAAATAAGAAAATGCGTTTTCAAAACCTTGTCATTTCGTCTTCTGTGGAGAACGAAGGCAGGGACGTGAAGAGTTCAAAATAATAAAGAGGCTTTGTTAATTGTGAGGCATACAATTTTTACAACCCCAAATCATAGCTGAGTGCCATGAGAACTAGCAGGTGTTCAAGTCTCTCAGATCTACAATAATAGGAGCTAATTGCCCGAGTGATAGATGACCGCAGAAAAATGTACTTGAGCAAGGAAATTAGTGAAGACGTGGAAGGAAGTGAATGAGGGACTAACCACCTACGTGGTTAGGGACTTTAAGGGATATTTTTCAGTTTTCGGATTTTGGATACAGGAGGTCCATCATCTTTTAGACTCCCCATTTTCTTTTCGTCCTGGTTGGTTTTATGACATCATGGAATTAACCTAAAAACATGAAATGCTGGATTTGTCTCCACATTGCTAGGAGTTTTATATTTGCCTACAAGCTATAGTTGAAGAACTTCCTCAGCTCTGGGGGTTTGTATATGCACAAACAGGGGCTTGTGGAACATTCTTTCATCAGAATGGCATTAATGTATCTTGTCTCATAATGAATATTCTACTCTGCACTATCCTTTGAAGGGAAAATGCACACTCATGCACTAGGTGAATGGATAAGGGAGAAGAGGAAAAAGAAACACAGTCTACAGAGGAGATGATTTTACTCCTATCATCTAGATAGTTAGATAATGATGATGATGATGAAGATGATAGATAAATAGATGATGATAGATAGATAGATAGATAGATAACAGAATTTCAATATATCCCTTCTGCCTAGAAACAGGTATTCAAAGTTTGATGAACAAGTTCTTCCCAATCTTTTTTTTCCCATGCAGCACACAGAAAATGAGAATATTTTTTTAAATGCACCGTGGTAAACAGGAAAGAGTTTGAGAATGTCTATTTGGGGATTGGTCATCAATACTCTTTTATTTTACTTATATTGTAAAATTGTGGCAAGAGAAATAAAATGGAAAGTATTAGGAAAGATCAAACTTCCAATACACTAATATCTATATCCTCTCAATTGATGCAGAAAAAGCATTTGACAAAATACAGCATCCTTTCCTGATTAAAACCCTTCAGAGTGTAGGAATAGAGGGTACATTTCTCAATCTCATAAAAGCCATCTATGAAAAGCCTACTGCAAGCATTATTCTCAATGGGGAAAAGCTGGAAGCCTTTCCCTTAAGATCAGGAACACGACAAGGATGCCCACTCTCGCCACTATTATTCAACATAGTACTAGAAGTCCTTGCAACAGCAATCAGAAGACAAAAAGGGATCAAAGGTATCCAAATCGGCAAAGAAGAAGTCAAACTGTCTCTCTTTGCAGATGACATGATACTCTATATGGAAAACCCAAAGGAATCCACTCCCAAACTATTAGAAGTTATAGAACAATTCAGTAAGGTGGCAGGATACAAAATCAATGCCCAGAAATCAGTTGCATTTCTATACACGAATAACGAGACTGAAGAAAGAGAAATTAGGGAATCCATCCCATTTACAATAACACCAAAAACCATACGTTACCTTGGAATTAACTTAACCAGAGACGTAAAGGACCTATATGCTAGAAACTATAGATCACTTTTGAAAGATATTGAGGAAGACATAAAAAGATGGAAAAATATTCCATGCTCATGGATTGGAAGAATTAACATAGTTAAAATGTCCATACTACCCAGAGCAATCTACACTTTCAATGCTATCCCGATCAAAATACCGAGGACATTTTTCAAAGAACTGGAACAAATAGTCCTTAAATTTGTATGGAACCAGAAAAGGCCCCGAATCTCCAAGGAACTGTTGAAAAGGAAAAACAAAGCTGGGGGCATCACAATGCCGGATTTCGAGCTGTACTACAAAGCTGTGATCACAAAGACAGCATGGTACTGGCACAAAAACAGACACATCGACCAATGGAACAGAATAGAGAACCCAGAAATGGACCCTCGGCTCTTTGGGCAACTAATCTTTGATAAAGCAGGAAAAAACATCCGGTGGAAAAAAGACAGTCTCTTCAATAAATGGTGCTGGGAAAATTGGACAGCTACATGCAAAAGAATGAAACTTGACCACTCTCTCACACCATACACAAAAATAAACTCCAAATGGATGAAAGACCTCAATGTGAGACAGGAATCCATCAAAATTCTAGAGGAGAACATAGGCAACAACTTCTATGACATCGGCCAGAGCAACCTTTTTCACGACACATCTCCAAAGGCAAGAGAAATAAAAGATAAAATGAACTTATGGGACTTTATCAGGATAAAGAGCTTCTGCACAGCCAAGGAAACAGTCAAAAAAACTAAGAGACAGCCCACGGAATGGGAGAATATATTTGCAAAGGACACCACAGATAAAGGACTGGTATCCAAGATCTACAAAGAACTTCTCAAACTCAATACACGAGAAACAAATAAACAAATCATAAAATGGGCAGAAGATATGAACAGACACTTTTCCAATGAAGACATACAAATGGCTAACAGACACATGAAAAAATGTTCAAAATCATTAGCCATCAGGGAAATTCAAATCAAAACCACACTGAGATACCACCTTACGCCAGTTAGAATGGCAAAGATAGACAAGGCAAGAAACAACAATTGTTGGAGAGGATGTGGAGAAAGGGGATCCCTCCTACATTGTTGGTGGGAATGCAAGTTGGTACAGCCACTCTGGAAAACAGTGTGGAGGTCCCTTAAAAAGTTAAAAATTGAACTACCCTATGACCCAGCCATTGCACTACTGGGTGTTTACCCCAAAGATACAGACGTAGTAAAGAGAAGGGCCATATGCACCCCAATGTTCATAGCTGCATTGTCCACAATAGCCAAATCATGGAAGGAGCCGAGATGCCCTTCAACAGATGACTGGATTAAGAAGCTGTGGTCCATATATACAATGGAATATTACTCAGCTATCAGAAAGAACGAATTCTCAACATTTGCTGCAACATGGACGGCACTGGAGGAGATAATGCTAAGTGAAATAAGTCAAGCAGAGAAAGACAATTATCATATGATTTCTCTCATCTATGGAACATAAGAACTAGGA
>NC_048222.1:7822868-7856425 GCF_002007445.2 Ailuropoda melanoleuca | reverse complement strand
TATGTTAGTCACCATACAGTACATCCCTAGTTTTTGATGTAAAGTTCCATGATTCATTACTTGCGTATAACACCCAGTGCACCATGCAATATGTGCCCTCCTTAATACCCATCACCAGCCTATTCCATTCCCCCATCCTCCCCTCTGAAGCCCTCAGTTTGTTTCCCAGAGTCCACAATCTCTCATGGTTCATTCCCTCTTCTGTTTACCCCCCCTTTCTTCTTCCCTTTCTTCTCCTACCGATCTTCCTACTTCTTATGTTCCATAAATGAGTGAAACCATATGATAATTGTCTTTCTCTGCTTGACTTATTTCGCTTAGCATTATCTCCACCAGTCCCATCCATGTTGCAGCAAATGTTGAGAAATCTTGGTTTCCCAGTTAAGAGATTATCACTCTGACCATCTTTTCCTCTCATTCTGCCATGGAGCTTACTAGGGACTTAACAGGCAAGGGAAGAGCCAGCATTTGCCCACAATAATTTGGGGGATTCTGTGGCCTCACTCAGAAACCTTAAAACATTCATGGCTTCTGAGAAGCCAGGGAGTGAATGATAGGGAGGGGCCAAGATTCCTCAGAGCTGCTTTCCCAGGAAGCACAGGTGTCTAAACATTAGCAAGGGCCATTCGGTCTTAATAATTCCTCCTATGGGTGGACAAATTCTGCAAGTTTTTGTCAAGATGAATACAGTCTGTGAATACATAATTATTATTTAACCTAACACCTTCCTCTAGGGAAATCAGTCATCCTAAACATTGACTAATGTGGTCTTCAAACACATTGGGATCCCCTAGAGAACTTTTCAAAATATCGGTGCCTAGATCCAACCCCCAGAGGTTTTGCTTTGATCTGTCCGGAGTGAACCTGGGCATGAGGGTATTTAAAAATTTCCCCAAGTGATATGCAGTCAGGATTGAGAATCACGGCTCTTTGGAGGGAAAAAACCCAAGGCTGGGAGTGAGAGGAGTTACAAATGTGAATAAACCAATACAATCCAATATTCTATATCCAAAAGAGAAAGACACCCATTGCTGTAGGGGTAAATGATAGCCCAGTCACCTTAATTCAGAATTTCAGCTTTGTTCACTGTTTCACGGTCTCGGTATTATTAATTTTCTGTTTCATAAACCTGACAAACATAATTGTTAATTGCATACCATACACTCCACCCTCACAGTGCTGGCTTCTCTCATAACCCTCAACTGATATAAAGCTGTAGTGCAATGGCCCACTATATTAAATTTCAATTTAATTATCTTTATCACAGCATCACCTCCTTGGAGGAAATGATTAACTCTGAGATGGACTTATAATAGAAGAGAAAGGTATTGCATGGAGCCTTGCCCTCAAGCCCCGTGCTACTATTTAGGCTGCATTTGCAGGCCCAAGAGCAACAATAAAACGGTTGAAAAATGAGCTTCTTTTCCACTTTCTCAGATCCCTGCGATGTGATCCCTCAAAAGTCCCTACTGGCACACACAAAAGTGAACGGCATAAAAAATGGGACTATAACACACAACTCATTTGTGTGTTTGCATGCGTATGTGCAAACAAAAAAGGATGATTCCTGAAGAATCAGCACAGGAGAGAATAGCTAGTAACCCACGGACAGTACATTTTCGTTACTTAATATTAATCTTTCCATAGTTAAACTTTACTTAGTACTATGTAACCTTAAAAAAAAAAGTTTAGGGTTTCTTACTTTTAAACATTACTTGAGGTGACTTTCAATAAGAATCTCTTTAACCTTGGTTTGCAAATTAAAAGAGCTAGAAGCTTGAGTTGAAGTAATTGTTTCCCTAAGTTAACACTAAAGGGGCTTGAATCCCATGTAACTATGGTATTAGGTGACTTCGAAGAAACAGACTAAAAAATGGGACCACCGGGCTTTGCGACTCCATGTTACTGAAGCAAAACTGCAAAAGGAATTTTATTATCATTAATGAAGCATTTATACAGCAAGTATTTACAGAAAGCACTTTGAAACCAACTGCTATCAGGAGTGGACTGGCACCATACCATATATATGCCTCCTCATTCCTGTCTTTGTTCTCTTTAAACATGGGAAGGAAATTCAGGCACAGAGAAATCACTTGGTCCAAACCTCAAACAATGGCGTCCAACATAGGCACAGAACGCCATGGAAACTTGAACTCTTTGATGAATTGAGAATATTCTATGTAGCTATGGCTCCAGCTTGGGCCTTGATTGAACTCACTATAGGATACTGACACATTTGGTTTGGTGGGGATGTGGGAGGGGGAGGCAAAGATCTAAGAAGCCTCTTTGATAAGAAGGCATCCTGAGGGAGAACAGGTTGAGACATTTAAGCAGAGAGCCATTCTAAGGGGAGAGTGTTCTGAGTACACTGTGTGCCTGTGACTCATATAACCACCACCTTCAACCCGAGGGAGGAGTGGCAATAAAAAGTCATACTTGAAATAGATATGCTACTAAAATTTCTGCAACAGATTGGAGTGGTGAATGCTTTATCTATTTGGGGTTCTAACAAAGTAGAGATGAACAGAAAAGATAGCTTTCCAAAATTTGCAGCTACAGTATAATAGGAGAGGTAGGAAGGGGCTTCATGTCAACACTGCAGTCCTGCTTTCCATGAGTTTTAATGTATTTGATGGAATAAGATGGTGGGAAGTGGGGAGTAGGTGGCAGTAACCCGGAGTGCTGGACTAATTGCGGAGAGACGTTGACCGTGCCAGCAGGTGTTTATTTTTACCATCAAATTGGTACGAACAGAGTAAAGACAAATGATAAGAGTATGAACAAAATTCTTGCATCATAAGTCAGCAGCCTCTGTAGCCTGAATGTACAATCTTTATACTCTCTGTTCGTTGTTAGAACTTAGTACAATGTTTTGCCCATGGACGTTTAGTAATACTCGCTCATTGAGACCTGTATGAACAATCGAGTTCCCATAAGTCCCCAGTTGGGTATTTCCCCTCTGTCTTCTAAGATTCTGTATGGTTTTACAAAATGCCCTCGTTCAGGGCTCAGTCAGGAAACCAGACACAACTTTAAGAATTTCAACTGGAGCTAACGGGACAGGAAATTGGTTACTAAATCTTGGAAAGGCTAAAGGAGTAACAAGAAGTGTTTGATTATTAGCTGCAAGACAACACTTCCACCCCACTGGCAGGAGTGAGAGAAAAAATACTCTCCAGTCCAGAAGCCCACGATCTCTGTTATGGAACTTGCTGGATAATCTCAGGCCGGCAGTGGGTCCGTGGCCGCTGACACTACTCTGCAAGACCAGGCAAGTAAACTCATTCTCGGGCTGCTGCTTTCAGAAGAGCTGCCAGAAGCCAAAAAAGAAAGGAGAAAAAAAAGGAAAGAAAGAAAAAAGGAAAGCAAATGTCCTCTCTCTTATTCCCACCTTCCAATCTCCTGCTAGAAGAACAGAAGGAAGCCGCTTGGTAGGGGAGTCTGTTAAATAAAGTTTGCAGACTTCCACCCTGCTTGTAAAAGAACGCAGATGCTTGGGAACAGACCTGAGAGGCAAAGAGACAAGGAGCCAGCAAACCGGCCAACCAAAAACACAACCAGCAACTCGGAGGAAGGACAGAGACAACAATACTGTGGAAGTCCTCCCAATAGATTAAATTCCTCTGCCAAAGGGGATCTTTTGGTAGAAATTATGCAGCGATTGCCTCTTTTTCCCTTGTGATAGATAGATTTCGCTTTGAAAATACTTGCTTCTTTTCACTTGAATTTCAGTTGGAAACCATGTAT
Source organism: Ailuropoda melanoleuca (assembly GCF_002007445.2). Taxonomy (NCBI): domain Eukaryota; kingdom Metazoa; phylum Chordata; class Mammalia; order Carnivora; family Ursidae; genus Ailuropoda; species Ailuropoda melanoleuca. Next base: position 7,852,678 of record NC_048222.1, on the reverse strand, counting down.
AAAAGCAACCTACAATATGCATAATATATTACAAACTGTAATACACTCAATATAATTTATTAGACTGTTAACTGGCACAGGGATTACCTGTAAACACTCAGAGTAAGAAAGACAACGCCAACAAAGAAATCTAAAGCCTGACACGGGGCCAAATGCAGCATCTGAGGATGGGAGTTGATGGAAATAGCTTATGAAAATTCACCCCATTAGAGAATGGCTTTTTTTTTTTATGTCAACTCAATAACTTCCAGGAAATAAATGAAGACATTTTAAAAATCAAAGTGATATAATCATGTAAGTGGAGCTTTATAAAAATTGATAATGGCACAGCATACCAGCTCCGAAGTATGACAACATTAACCACATCAGGAGAAAGTAATGAATTGTAATAAGTCTGGAAACAAGCTAAGAAGTAATTAATATCTCTGAATCCGTTTTGTGAATCTATTATCTTAATTTTGTGGTATTTTGAATAGAATGAAAAATATTGAGTAACAAAAGCAAGGTGCTCACGGAATGCTGGTGATTTCTGAGACTTGTGTTGACACACGTACCACATCCTTCCTTTTCATCAGAGACTGGAGCGTTACATTTCATCTCTGGAGAAAGTCATCATCTATATAAGGAGAGAAAAATTTTAAAGCAAGTTAGCAGTCAAATAGAACCTGAAAGACAAATACCAGATCTCCCCCAAGGCTGTCCCTACAGACAATACATGGTCTGTGAAGGAAGTATCAAGGGCAAGAGATGACAATGTTTTTATTTCACACTGATTGACTTTGCCATACGTTGGTATATACTTCAAAACAAAAGGCACAGCACTGGTTCTGAGGTTCTCATCCTGTTTATTTCTAACAACTATCTGTCATTCTTAGGCCAAGGATCCCAGCTGCTCCCTGAGAAGAAGCTAGCATCACTCCCCTGAGCCGCAGGGGTGGGCTCTGGTTTGCTAGAGACAATCAAGTCAAGCCCTCAGGGGGCAGAAAAGGCAGTTCCCAGGTGCACTCCTCTCCCAGGTGTTTAAGGGGACACCTGCCAGTGGTGGGGAATATGGTTGGGGTGGGGTGGTGGGACAACCACCAACAGCACTGCCCTGAAGTGAACCTCCAATGCGTAGGAGCGTCACACAATTGTTATCATTTAGGCTATGCCCCGACAAAATAAAAAAAGTCACAAGCTGCAGAGAAGGAAAGGTCTGTAACCAGATGAGGATACTGGAAACTTGTGCTTTGCAGGGGCATAAGTAATAGGTCTCTAATTCTAGGACAGCCTCTAGCCAAAGAATGTCTTCAACTTTGGTGCACTCCTATATTCCATTTCCTATTCCGGTGGCTGCCTCTCTCCCCAGTCTTAACAGCTAGCCCGATTACCCCCTAGGAGAGGATATGTGCCTGTTCTCCACAATATTTGCTCTGTTTATGAAAAACAAGAGTGCAAATTATATACTCTGTGAATGAGAGACATGTTTGTATTAATGGGTAGTCTGTCACTTACAATCTCTTACTGGCAAAGAGAATTCATAATTTAAATCAGTAATGCTTCTTTTTCTGTCTTATGGTTCCATGAAGCAATGGTGTATTGTATAAATCGTTGGCGTTAAAGACTAGAGAAAAGATAGCCCTTCATGCCTGTGTACTCTTGAATGAATGTCAGATTCCTACTCTATACAAAGTGGGGGCCCCCACTAAACTCGGGTGATTTCTTACAGTTTCTCCCACCTTTGATACCTACTATATTGCTCAGTGGATTCTCAGCAAAGATTATTTGAGAAAGGATAAGGATGTGAATTGTTACTGACGAATGATCCTGCAAGGAAACTAAGCTATTGCACAAAGTAAACAGGTACGAATAGCTTAGTTGAGGACAAGACCAGGCTCCCCAAAAGGGAAAAGACAAAGCAGCCCAGAAGAGAACTACACGTACAATATTTAACACATTTTCAGATTTCTTACAACGCAAACACTATCCTGCCTGTTTCACTGGAGAGGCTATGGCAGCACACAACCCCCTCTCCATATCTTATATTTTAAAAGATCAAGAACTCATAGTCACCATTTATAAATCAAGTTAGAAATGTTCTGATTGGAAGAAAAGAGAATGAATTATTCCATGCCAGAAAGAGCTTACCAGTTTCTAATATGGCAGTGGCCCCAGAGACAGCTCCCTGGCCATTTATCTGCGGAAGGTATAATTACTTTTGATTCTACAAACTGTATCGAAATTTGAATGTATTATGTATTGTGATAAAATGTCCCTTTCCCCTGAGCCTTTTGAAAGGGAGTGCAGTCAGAAGTCTCGCTAGATGCATTACAGGGACACATCAGGCGATCTGTGAGCTGAGAATGCTCCGCTCTGATCTTCCAACACGCGGATTGTGACACGGTGTCCCCACAGAGCGGACGGCACAGCACAGGAGGGCCTTTCAACTAAAGTGCACAGAGGGAAAAATTTATGAGGTTCTTATGAAGTGGTTTGTTTTAGGTCTGAATGGAGGAAAAGAGGGAGAGAGGGCAAGGGGACAGTTGTGTGACATAAAGATCCAGTTGGGGCCTGGTGTGATTTTTATCATCTTAAAACACATTTGAGGAGACGACCCTCAAAGCATAAGACTGCCTCAGTAGAGCGTGGAAGAAAAGTAAGGCAAAAGTAGCTGTAAACAACCCACAAAGCAAACTGCCAGTTGGTATTTCCTGAGCTGAAATTCTTTGAGTTGCAACGGGAACAGCTTCTTAGTATATAAAGAGCGTAAGGCCTCTCTTTGGTTCCAGTGGGGCTTTGTCATGACTTGTAATGAGCCGAACATTGTAATGCATGTTCTCCAAAAAAAAAAAAAAAAAAAAAAAAAAATTGACTATTACTGTGTGTGCAAAAAATACAATGATGATGCACCAGGACGTTAACAAAACAGCACCCGCACAAACTAAGGTCGCAACTCTACTCTCAGCTTCTCCTTGCTTTTTGCTCCCTGGGATCGTTTCTGTCTCAATGGGAAAGGAAAGCCGCACACACAAGCATAATTCATATGTTAGACGGGAGCTACCACTTTTGTGTGAATCAGCGCTCTGTAAACAAAACAAAAATCTGAAAAATGTTGAAGTCCAAACATTCTCGGACAGATAAATAGAACAGGCTTCCCGATGACAATGGTAATAGTGGGAGACTGGAGGTAACACAGGCTTTTAAAATCAGAATTGGAATTTAGGGGAGATGCACCGCAATTATGAACTATTTAAAGTACTTTAAACTGACGCTCCTCTTAACAAGTGGTAAATTCAAACTTTATTTAAAACCATTCTTAGGGGCGCCTGGGTGGCACAGCGGTTAAGCGTCTGCCTTCGGCTCAGGGCGTGATTCTGGCATTATGGGATCCAGCCCCACATCAGGCCCCTCTGCTATGAGCCTGCTTCTTCCTCTCCCACTCCCCCTGCTTGTGTTCCCTCTCTCACTGGCTGTCTCTATCTCTGTCAAATAAATAAATAAAATCTTAAAAAAAAATAAATAAAACCATTCTTAAGAGCTAGGATGATCGGTAGGGGAAGAAAGGGATAAAGAAAGGGGGGTAATCAGAAGGGGGAATGAAACATGAGAGACTATGGACTATGAGAAACAAACTGAGGACTTCAGAGGGGAGGGGGTGGGGGAATGGGATAGACTGGTGATGGGTAGTAAGGAGGGCACGTATTGCATGGTGCACTGGGTGTTATACGCAACTAACGAAGCATCGAACTTTACATCGGAATCCAGGGATGTACTGTATGGTGACTAACATAATATAATAAAAAATCATTTAAAAAAATAAATAAATAAAACCATTCTTTTTCTTTTTTTTAAGGTTTTACCTTATTTATTTGAGAGAGAGAGCCACAAGCAAGGGGAGGGGCAGAGGGAGGAGAAGCAGGCTCCTGCACCAAGCAGGGAGCCTGATGCAGGACTTGATCCTAGGACACTGGGACCATTACCCAAGCTGAAGGCATCCACCCAGGCACCCCTATTTATTTATTTATTTATTTATTTATTTATTTATTTATTTATTTATAAAGATCTTATTTATTTATTTGACAGAGAGAGAGACAGCCAGCGAGAGAGAGAACACAAGCAGGGTTTGTGGGAGAGGAAGAAGCAGGCTCCCAGCAGAGCAGGGAGCCTGATGTGGGGCTCGATCCTAGGACCCTGGGAGCATGCTCTGAGCCAAAGGCAGACGCTTAATGACTGAGCCACCCAAGTGCCCCAGGCACCCCTATTTAAAGCCATTCTGAAAAATAACTTCATTAGTAGAATTATAGAAATGAAGGTACAGATAGATGAAAGGAATAAATCACAATGATGATTATACCTATTCATCTTTTTTTTAAAAAATGCTATTAGCAAAACTCTCAAAATCAAATCCATCATCCACCCGTGGTAGGCGTGTGACAGATTTGCTGACTAACTGAGAACAGACAACCCAGGTGAGTAATCAAAACCACCACAGCTAACAAATACTGAATATTCACAATTGTCTTTTCTAGAAGTGCCATGCCTTGCACTAAATTTACTCTGTAGTTATTTTCGTGGTTAGCCTTTTCAGCAGCCCTCTGAGGTAGGTACTGGTTAGGCTTTGCATTTGGTGGATAAGCAGCCCGAGGTTTCGGATTTACGGACCCTGCTCGTGTGAAACTGCCCACCGTGCCCCATCAGGACCATGTGGATGAAGACTAAGCCTTAGCACCTCACCCGTTCTACTTCCAGCCATTCCCTATCTCACAGTCACTATTGCTATCAAAGGAAAAGGGCAAAACAACATCAAGAATGCTGTTGCTTGGGAAAATGCCCAAGTAAAATGTGGAAAGTGAGAGAGTTGACTAAAATGAGAAAAGCTGGAAGTGAACGGTAAGCCTCGGTAATTGAAATCATTACGATCTTACAAGTCTGAGACTTGGTACAGACAGAGAACCTTAGATCGAGGAGAGACTCTGGAGAGTCCCTGTCACATGGCCACGTCTCCTCTGCTTGAACCCTTCCATTGACGGGGTGCTTACCACCGATCAGGCAGCTCATTCCAAAGCTGAATGACTTGAATTTTTAGAAAGGACACCCTTCCATGGAGCTGAAATCAGAGTTGCTGTCACCTCAAGTAATTACTTTTACAACAGGTCATACTAAGCCCTCTATCCCTCCATCATCAAAAGGGACTCCTGTTCCGGGGCACCTGGGTGGTTCAGTCATTGAGCATCTGCCTTCGGCTCAGGGCATGTGATTCCAGGGTTCTGGGATCGAGCCCCGCATCGGGCTCCCTGCTCCATTGGGAGCCTGCTTCTTCCTCTTCCACTCCCCCTGCTTGTGTTTCCTCTCTCGCTGGCTGTCTCTCTCTCTCTCTGTCAAATAAATAAATAAAATCTTTTAAAAAATAAAAAATAAAAATAAAATCAAAAGGGACTCCTGTCCCTTGTAAGCCACGAGAGGTCAAGTACAACTCAGAGGGCAGCATAATTAGTTCTGTAAGTGGTGTCTCAAGGTTTGGACCTGTTTCCATCAGTTGTGCAAAGGCTGGTACACGCTGACAGCCAGCTCGATCATAGTGCACAACTCCAAATAAAATCTATCAAGGAGCCAAGGGCATTGCATGTTACACAATCATTGTACAGCTTACTCGGGGTTGTGTTGGCAAAGATACGTCTAACACCTGATTGAGACAAGATTCAGAACAAGGACAAGGCAGCAGGGTCAATGCCGTGAGTCTGTGCATTACCACTAAGTGGATGAGGAGCACGGGAGGAAATGAATAATAATTCCCATGGAGGGTGAAGGGAGGACACAAGGAATGACTAAAGAGTGACTGAGCCGCCATATGACCAGGCTTCCTCAGACGGCAGGGCTTCTGATGGACAGAGCCAGGCACGGCGCCCCACTCCGTGTGCCCACTCTGTACATCCAGCCACACAGACTTAACTTCAGGGAAAATATTTGCTCTCCAAGCAAACAGAAGAGGAACACACTTTAGTCTGTTCTATAGATACATGGTGCCGCCTCTTCACCAAATGCCTCCCTCCCGAGCCGTTCACTGCACTCTATAAACCGAATGTCAGACAGGACGGGAGAATGTAACTCCTTCATTTCTAGAGGGAAACAGAAGACTTGCTTGTATCATCTAATATTTTCCATCCGTTTTGTCCAAAATGAAATCTCAGCAGTGACCAGGTCCACGTTGTATTCTGAGTAGAAGCTACATCAAGAGGACTCCGGAGTCTCTCCTTAGGGGTGTTTCACAAAGTGACGCAGCACTGCTGATCTGCCCCCCCACACCCCCACATCCCTCACCCCCCGTCTCCAAGAGGAGCTCCTGCTGACCTCCAGAACTGGCAAAGTTCTGTGGCCTCGCTCTGAGTTTCAAAATGTATTGCTGGTTGCACAGACTTCTCAATTACACAGTCTGTGTGAACGAGTCGACTGATTTTTATGAGCAGATATAAAAGTCTTCTTTTTTTTTTTTTAGATTTTATTTATTTATTTGGCAGGGGGAGCACACAGAGAGAGGGAGAGGGAGAAGCAAACTCCCCTCTGAGCAAGGAGCCCGACTTGGGGTTGGATCCCAGGATGCTGAGACCATGACCTGAGCCGAAGGCAGACGCCCAACCAACTGAGCCACCGAGATGCCCCTAGAAGTCTTTTGATACCAACTTTCTTCAGTTTTTAACTTGAAAGTTGTAGTCATTGTGTTGAAATTGTATGTTTTCTTTTTTTTTAAATTTTTATTCCAATTTTTAAAAAAACTGGTGAGACTGTTTGAATTCCAAAACAATCCACCACCTATCACAGGCTATCCCACAGGTCTTGGTGCAGTTTTAAGCTTTAATAACTTGAGAAGCAAAAGTGCTACAAACTTACAAAGTACACTGTTCGTAATAGTTATGGTTACCTTTGTTTTGCACCTAGGCAGTTTTGTGAATTTTTAGACTTTTTTTTATTTTGATTTTTTTCCAGTCTCTTTTGTGGAAGATGGTACACATTGATTAAAAAAGTTAAAAATGATTCAAGAGTCAAAAAATTGAATACTTACAAAAGGAACATAAAGAATTAATATTTCAAGAGATTACTATAAAGCAGTACACTTATACTTCTGAAGTAAGAAAAGCCTAAAAGTAAACCAAGGCTTTTGAAACACCCTGTGAACAACTGTGAAGTTATGTGCGTCTTGCGGGAACACAGCCCCTGAGATGCCATCTTTATACGGATGCCTCTCTACTCACTGACTAACGGTGAGCAGGTATCAAAGAGAAAGAGGATCCCTGCCTCTAAGATGCCATTTCCACTTCGTGAACATATAAATTAACGGTGGGGGAGTTTGCAAAAGGTCATCTGTTTCTAGATCGAAGCCTGGAGAGCAACGTTTCACCCACGACAGTTACTGAATCTAATCACAGACAAGATGGGGAGCCCAAGAAGAGATTTTCTTGATTGAACTTTCAAAGCCAGAGCTTTCAAAGAGCCTGCTTGAAAATTGGGGGTACGTGCTGACTTGCTTCATTCTTTCTACTCCTTGGACTAGAAAAACACAGAAAGATTGAGTACGGTGCTCAGACTTCCATTCCCGTTCTTTGACCTCTTTTGGGTCTGCCTTTCCCTTTCCTGTTTCCCCGAAGGGACACCGACTGTCACCAATCCCAGAAAAGTCAAACTAGACTGTGAGGACACCAACATGAGACTTTATCACTCAACCAATATAGGATAATCAAACAGAAATCATTTCTAGCCTAATCACGTTGACTTATTTTGTGAGCAAGGAAAACAAAGAGAATGGAGTTTTATCTTCCTGTCTTTTATCAGTCGGGGATACAACTCTGAGTTGGAGCAGAAGCCTCGAGCCTCTCGGTAGATACTTTGTCTAGAACACTGCCCATAGACCGTAACCTGGTTGAAGGGAGAGATAGTGTCTGTTTCTTGTTCTCCCACTGGCACAGAGCAAGGATAGGCAACATCAGCAACAGATGCTGGTTTAAGGGGACGGAATCATCAAGACGGTAAGATTGCTCACACTAAAGCAAGCTATTACAGCACATGCTGGTGCTTCGCTTCCTGTCTCTTCTGGGTTGGATAAAAAGCAAGAGTGCTTTCCTAATAAAAGGATGATGTACTTTCCTTTAATTTTTGATACAACAAACTCCAGGAAAGGGTTGAGATCACTCTGGTTTGAATTTTTAATGGAAAAGATGCCAAACATAAGACAAAGTTTGTCCAAGCAAGAAAGAAACCTAGAAACTGGCCCAGAACCATTAAGAGACTCAGAAGGGAACAGAAAGAGGTAGCAGTGGGACCAGGACTTGGAAACCATTCCTTGCAATTGTTGCTTTAAGTGTTTGGGGGTTTTTTGTTTTGTTGTTTTTTGGGTTTTTTTTTTTGCAAAAGGCCTGGAAGATCTTCCATCCACTATCTGCATGAAAGATCACAGTGGTGGACAGGGCTACCCCACGTAGATTTTGTTTTTCTCACAGAGGTCTACGTTTTCGGACCCAAGAATGTAACGTGTTCATCTGAACAAGGAGGGCCCATTGTCTCTATCTCCCTTTGGCTCTTCCGCTTTCTTGGAAGGCTTAAGGAACGAGCAACATGCGGGCAGGAGAGAACAGGCTTTGAAGTTGTGGAAACTGCTAGTTAAAAAGTTTCAAACTGTGCTCCGCCTGTGTGGAACCATCGTGGAAGAAAACACTTCAAACCAAGATGTACATTTTTAGTAAATGAAAACCTAAAAAGTTATTTGTATTTGTTCTGATCCTGACATGATCCCGTGCCTCTCAATTCCTTTGGAAACACTGAAATTTTTAATTCCCATGTTGCCTTCAAAGTGCTCCCAGGAGCAATGGCAGTCTTGCACAGTTATCTTTTGAAAGAATGGAAAGTCAAGGTAAATTTGTAAAAAAGGATAGTCCCTATTCAATCTTAAATATACAGTCGGCCCTTGAATGAACTGTGTGGGTCCATTTATATGCGGATTTTTTACAGTGCAGCACTGTAAGTGGATTTTCTCTTCCTTATGAATTTCTGAATAACATTTCCTGACTTCTAGCTTGCTTTATTGTAAGGATACAGTATGTAATACACGTAACATATAAAATATATGGTCATTGACTGTTTATGTTCTTGGCAAGGCTTCAGGTCAATGGTAGGCTATTCGTAGTTAAGTTTTTGGGGAGTCAAAAATTATAAGTGGATCTTCAACGGCATGGGGGAGGGGAGGTCGGTGCCTCTAACCCCCAAGTTGGTCAAGGGTCAGTTGTCACTTCTTTATCCGACACATGGAAGCAACACCAAGAATTCTCTAGGCCTCTCGTAGAGATCCTCTGCCCCTCATGCTGTCCTCAGACATTTCATAAATGTTCCTCCCATGAAGTGTGAATTGTTCTCAGTTAACTAGGGAAACTGCAGACCCCTTAGTTTGCAATTTTCTCCCAGTCTTCTGTCATAAATCATGGAACTGAACGTACCGAGAGACTCCCATCATTTCCTACATGATGAAATTGAGAACTAATGCCTGATATTTGCCCAACATCATCCAGCTGGTTCTGCGGACCCAACGCACATGGATTCCTCATGCCATCTGCTCTTTTCTTCCGGGCTATAAGAAAATAGACATCGATTTTGGAGGCACTTTGCTAGATGCTTTAAATGTATTAAATTAATTTTCCTCATTATCTCCCTCCGAGATCATTATTATTCCCTCCATTAGGATGAGAGAGCCGAGGCCCAGAAAGGTTACTTAACACATCCAACACTACAAGCTTGCAAAACCTGGATGATGGCACAGTTCAGGCTGATGGCAAAGCCATCACGGCTAAGCTACCACATCCTTAAATCTCAAAGTCAAATGAAGAGCTGTCTGTGGAAATGGAAACGAAGGAAGGGGTTTCCCTGAGGACTGTGACAGGAAAAAATTGTGAAAATCAGTCTGTTTCTTGAGATAATGGGAGAAAATCTTAGTCAGTTGCTAACAGAGGGAAAATGGGCAAAAACCAGCCCCGCTGGGACTCGGCATCCTGCTCGCTGACACCAGGACTCAGATCCACTCCACCTCCTTCACCTGGCTGCCGAGAGGAGCCAATGAGAAAGATATATAGGAAAATAGTTCCAACCATTTATCAGAGAATTATCATTTTAAATTCTAAGCAGCATGGAAAGTGTTTCAAAACTCTGCATTCACCTTTATTAAATGGAGAGATAACTAAGTTGATAGATGAATCAATACAAAACTAAAAAATGAACACTTCTCCCAACACCTTGCTCAGGGAGAAAATCAGGGAAAAGATTTGCACCTGCCATCTGAGAATCTCCTGCCATTTGTATCACTCTGAGAAATAGTGAAAGTGAGGGAGAGCATAGTGGGTTGAATCATGTCCACTCAGGACCTCAGAATGTGACCTTATTTGGAAATAGGACCATTGCAGATTAAAGATCTTGAGATGAAATCATCATCATGGATGTTGGGTGGGCCATCGAACCAATGACTGGTGTCTTTCTAAGAAGAGGAGAGGAAACAGGGACACACAGGAAAGAGAGCCAAGTCAAGGTGGAGTTGGGAGTGGGAGTGGCGTGGTCACAAGCCAGGGAAGCCAGGAGCCACCAAGACCTGGAAGACGCAAGGAAGGATTCTTCCATAGAGCCTTCCGAGGGAGCATGGCCTTGTGCCACCTTGATTTTGGACTTCTAACCTCCATAATGGTGAGAGAATAAATTTCTGTTGTTTTAAGCCACCGCATCTGTGTTTATTTGTTATGGAAGCCCTGGGGAGCTAATATAGAGGGCAATGTGTCTTCAAGGGCTGTGTTCTTATGTCCCAGGGAGACCACCTTTGCTGCATTCCCACGTTGAGATGCTCCCCTGCATGGGCGAGTTTCAGGGGATGGCATTGGTCAGGCTGTAGCAGTTGATCAGTGCTTGGCTGCTAGCTAGGATAAATATCTTAAATATTAGCCCTGCTCACAGGTTTTATGGGGTAGCAGTATTCACTTACAAGTACATAACTTGGTCTAGTGTCTCATCTAATATTACATTTGAAATAATTTTATGTTTAGAGTTTTCATGAAAATAGACTGATGCTAGAAGGAACTTAGCATCCCATCTGGGTCAAGAATAAAAATGGTAGTGATAGGGTAGCCCTATGACCCAGCCATTGCACTACTGGGTATTTACCCCAAAGATACAGACGTAGTGAAGAGAAGGGCCATATGCACCCCAATGTTCATAGCAGCATTGTCCACAATAGCTAAATCATGGAAGGAACTGAGATGCCCTTCAACAGATGACTGGATTAAGCAGCTGTGGTCCATATATACAATGGAATATTACTCAGCTATCAGAAAGAATGAGTTCTCAACATTTGCTGCAACATGGACGGCACTGGAGGAGATAATGCTAAGTGAAATAAGTCAAGCAGAGAAAGACAATTATCATATGATTTCTCTCATCTATGGAACATAAGAAATAGGGAGATTGGTAAGGGAAGAAAGGGATAAAGAAAGGGGGGTAATGAGAAGGGGGAATGAAGCATGAGAGACTATGGACTCTGAGAAACAAACTGAGGGCTTCAGAGGGGAGGGGGGTGGGGGAATGGGATAGGCTGGTGATGGGTAGTAAGGAGGGCATGTATTCAATGGTGCACTGGGTGTTACACGCAACTAATGAATCATCGAACTTTACATCAGAAACCAGGGATGTACTGTATGGTGACTAACATAACATAATAAAAAAAATTAAAATAAAAAAAATGGTAGTGATAAAAACTGTACATTGAAGGTTTGGATATAGCTTATGGTCTCAGCAGAAGAGGTCCCAATGAATGATCATCGCTTTTACTTTTCACCTTTGCTGCAAAAAGAACGTGAAAGACAGGAAATGGGAAAGAGCTGTTTCAGTTTATAAAAAGAGAGAGGATTTGAATTAAAGCAAAAGGAAAAACAAAAACATTTACATATTAAAGGGATTGAGATCAGGGCCCTGGTTCAAGTCCTTTACAGAGGGCTCCATGCACAGGAGGTCCTTCATTATTTGACAGAAGAACAAACAATAAATAGTTTTTTTATGTAACTCTTTTCTTATTAAAATGATTACAGGTTATACTGTAGTGTGTAATCATAGGGACTGAAATATTTGGTAAATTAGAGAACATTTACTAGTATAGAGGGGAGTTGGAATGGAAATTTCTTAGGTAGGGTCAGCTCTGGGCATCTTCTGGTCTTCTTCCCTCTGGTTCTAATTCGTCTCATGTCACCATTACTAACAACATCTAACCAGAGATATAAAAAGGCTAAAGAAACATGCGGGGCTCTTGAGAAGAACAATAAAGCTTAGCTGTAATAAAATCCTAATGTTTAACACTCTTCACCTTGCTGATCTTGCAAATATAACTTAAGGCCCCACCTCACATATGTCATACCCGGCAATAATGCAGGCAAAAGAAATGGACACAGGTGTTCCCCATAAAGGCCTGGACCCTCAGGGCACCACCTGTGTCCACATAAATCCAACGCAAACAGTATCCAGCTAAGTCGTGAGCAAGGTTGTAGGATTCATCATGTTCTGCTGCCAAGGCAAGAAAATAAGGACAGGTAAATTGGCCCTTTTAAGCATTAGAGAGACGCTGCCAAATACATAGAAGGGGACACAATTCTCTCCCCTCCTCCTGAAGCTCTTCAGAAAAAAAAAAAATGAGGCGTCTTGGCCAACACAAAATGAAACCTCCAAAGGTGCATTGAAATTATCAAGCAGCTCACAGTTCAAGTGACTCCTACTTCACTACTTGGCTCATTTGCGAGAATATGCCAAATCATACACGCCAGGAATTGAGGACACTACGCAGGAGGTTGCTGGTTGAGAGTTCGGTATTTCAGAGGACCACTGGATCATCGGGGTTCATGGCAATATCTCCATTCTCTCTGCAACAGATCTAGGAGAAGTGATAGGTCAAGGGCACCTGGGATTTCTAAGTTCAGTAAGGGGCCCCCATATGGAGCCGTGGCAAAGCCTCCTCTTTTCTGATGGCAGCTTGGAGCCTGAAGAGGCAAAGCACACAAACACCCAAGAGTAGGGGAGACCCTAAAGGATCCATGGAGTGAATGGTGTCTAATCTTCTCCAACAACCTTCTCAGCATGAACTGGAACCAGTCCCTCGCCCAAAACAGACCCACACTATAAAAATGCAGGATTCCACACTCTGGAAAGTCACACTAATGCGCTTAACGTCCTTAGAGATTTTTGCCTTCACGGGGCGCAGGTGAGACCTTTCGTATCCCAGCTGCCTGCTGAGTGGTTGCCTGGGTGCTGCAAATCTGAGAGCCGAAAAGGGGGATAATTTCTTTAGTATACAAAGAATGTACAGCAAATCTAGACATGCCGAAAGAGGCATTTGGAAAAACACACAAAGAGCCAGAGCCTCTTCGAGAACACTCAGTCTCAGGGGGTTGGATGCTGACCACCCCGGGGTTACAGTTATAATTTCTCAGAGACAATGTTTCCTAGGAAATACGTCAGTTCCTTGATATTTTTGCATGATGGATTTTATTGACATCATGCTGGACCCCACACCTGGGCCTCATCAACTCCATTGTTAACGACAATCTGTGAATGCTTTATGGTCTTTGGGCACGTGAAGGTGCACTTCCGGTCACACTCTCCCTGCACACTTCACACCCACGGTCCAAGGTCATCAGCGTGTGGGAAGATCCTGGGGCCTCCCCACACCCCCAAGGGCCACATGACAACATAAGAGCTAGTGTTATAAGAAAGGAATGTACAAACTCTAGGTTATAATGGCTCAGATCTGTCCATGTGGAAAATATTTATGCATTTGTATAAATATATACATTTATGTTTATTTTGTTCATGAAATTCTTTGTTCATTAAATTTGTTTCACTCGGGAATATTTTATTCATTTAGATACAGGAGAAGACCAATGTTTTGGTGAATAGTATTTTCTTCAAATGTGAATCATCACCATTTTGTTCCTGCAGAATTGACTTAGTAGTTAAAATATCTGTTTTTGTTTTCCCCTTATTTTCAGTCGTTTCTTTCCTGTAACCAAGATGACATCTCAGAAAACAATCAGGTCAGTGGCTTTCAAGGTTTTGTTTTCAAGACCAGACTTCTAGCAGCAGTTTTAAAGCAAAAAGGACACTTGGGTGGTGATTTCCATAGCACATAAAAGTTATTTTGCAAAATGTGTACAGACTAAAAAAGAAAACCAGGAGGAAAACGTGCTTGCTAAAGTGATCACTGAATATTGCAGAATTTAAAGGTGCAAGAAATTCAAAACACTTAATAGAATCAAGAGGCAGTGTGGTTTGTCTCCCCCACTCCCGGAGACTAAATGGTCAAAGTTTCTGCTTTGCAAATCTGATTTCTTGCCCAGAATGCTGCTACTAATTGGCTCCTGGGCTGGCATGCCCATTGAGATGTATGAAATGGCTCTTGTTGGTATTTTGATGCCGAAAAGGGTCTGTCAGATTTTTCTTTCCTGTAACCACTCACTTTCTCTTTGCCTCTTGTCACTTTTCCCGCCTCTCCTGCTCATTTTACCCACATTAAAGCTCTAAGTAAATAAATGACAGGCTGTGGCCTATCATCAGGTGACAGATCATCCTGCATTGGCTCTGAAGCACGGAGACGTTGTCATCTGTCTGGTCTCCCTCACATTCCCTGTCAGCCTCGCCACATCCGGGTGGCATGTCACAGTCATCGGAGCAAGATGAATACAGCAGTGTGAACATCAGCTTGGGAGCGAGTCAATCAAACATGCGACTCTTAGCTGCACAGGAGCCCTTCTGCTGCCGGAAAGGAAAAGCACTCAGAGAGAAAGAAATGCCTTTTAGTGGCCTGCTTCTGCTGCTGCTGGTGATTACTTAATTGAATTTAACAGTCTGGTTTTTGCTTTTTAAGTTGAGAGGGAAACGCCATATTTTTCCCCCTATGGAGCGTGGGGGGCACAATACAAAACTCTAGGTAGAGATAATCGATTGTTATTGAATGTGCTTAACCGTCCAGAGAAGAGGAACATCAACGTCATGGTCCTCAGTTGCTCTCCCAGAGCTTTATACCCTCGCCCAAGGTAAAAGTTTAGCCGAGTGGTAAGTAGTAACGAGACAGGCCATGATGAAACATCTTGTGGGCTAAGCTAAAGTGGCATTTGGAGGAATTTTTTTTTTTTTTTGAGGGCTGTTCCAAAACAAATAATGAGCCATGTATTAAAATAAACAAAGTCATAAAAATGTCAGGAGGAATGCCAGAATTATAATGACTTCCCAGTGTGAGAGGAAATGGAAAGAAGGATAATGAAACTCCTTCCCAAATGAAAACGGCCGGCTCTCACTGTCCCCATGGATCTTCCATTTCCCCCCTGTTAAGGTTTAAGAAGCTTTCTGGTGCTGCCGCTTTAGAAGGCTCTTTTGCGGCAAATGAGGAGAAAAAAGTATGATGGGGCGTTCCTTTGTTCCATTGAGTCAAATCACCGTCAGCCGCCATGTAGGCTGGACTGGATGTGGACGGCCGCTGCTGCTGACTTCCTGGACGTGGAGCTCCTCACGCTCACGTTGAGAGCAGCCATTAGTTGAGGCCATTTAGTCAGGCATTGATGACTTCTAAAAACTGGGTAGTTTTGTTGTTTACCCAAAGCGCTTACGAGACTTTCAGCATTGAAGCAATAGTGTCAAAAACTCTGGAATTATCCCAAATCCTAAGCCATTCTGAGGGCAGGAAACTCGCAGAAACTATCCATAGTCTCAGATTAAAAGCCACTGAACACCCAATGCGGATATGCTGACATATCTGCTGATCAACCACGGGAGACTCTGCAAATTCCGGTCCTATCCTAACGTTTCCACCATATTGCTTTATCTTTTATTACTCTCCTGCTTTTCTAAATGTTTGTGTCCCCCACCGCACCCCCACCCCTTCAAAATGTATGTGTTGAAATCTAACCCTCAACTGGATGATATTTGGAGGTGGGGACTTTGGGAGGTGATTAGGTCATGAGGGTGGAACCCACATGAACAGGACTAGTGCCCCATGAAAGAGACCCCAGAGAGCTCCCTCGTCCCTTCCACCAAGAGAGGACACGAGGAGCTGCCAGCTCTGAACCTGGGAGGGGCCTCTCACCAGCTACTGAATCTGCTGGGGGATGCCTCGTGTTTGGCCCTCCCAGTCTCCAGAACTGTGAGAAATAATTGTTGCTTGTCAGACACCCAGTTTATGGTATTCTTGTTATAGCAGCCTGAATGGACCAAGACATCTCCTTTTACCCTAAGCTCAGGCAAACCATAATACCGATTACCCTCTATCCCCAGTGGCCCAGACCTTTCTATGTCTTGGCTGTAGTTTACATTTTTCCACCCCTGGGATACATCTCAGCCTTCTACAGATCTGTTAAAAATATACATAGGCATTGACTTTAAAGTTCCACTTCTAGACATTCATCATTAAGGAAATGAATTCATGGGGTGCCTGGGTGGCACAGCGGTTAAGCGTCTGCCTTCGGCTCAGGGCGTGATCCCGGTGTTATGGGATCGAGCCCCACATCAGGCTCCTCTGCTATGAGCCTGCTTCTTCCTCTCCCACTCCCCCTGCTTGTGTTCCTTCTCTTGCTGGCTGTCTCTATCTCTGTCAAATAAATAAATAAAATCTTAAAAAAAAAAAAAAGGAAATTAATTCATTTTAAGGATTTTCTTTTCAGCATGTTTAGAACAGGAAAAAAGACAACAACCGGAAATTATAGGATTAGTTGAATAAATGATAATACATCTATAGACATGGTAGTACTCAGGCAACACAAAATGATGCTATAGGTCATGAATGATATCCATGGTATGTTTGCTAGAAAAAAACTGAGTCAGAAACCATCCTATACAAGTTGGTTCCGCTTTTATAGAACTAAACATATCCAAGTATGTATGTATGTTTATAATTATACCTCTGTTTATATCCACATTCATATTTATATTAAGAGTTGGGTTATCTGTAAATCAGGGAACTATTTTGTGTGTATCTGTGTGTGAATGTGTGCATTTATATAATCTTTCAAAAGTACACATAGATTGTCTTTGTATTAAAAATAATTTCACCTTGAACCATTTTTCGAACTCCAGCTCAAATGCTCTTTTTGCCACCCAAAGCTTTTCCAGAAACTTCATCAGTCAAATCTTTTTTCTCAATTCTGTCTATAGCTTTTTTATGCCACTTAAATTTCAGCTTACTTTAAAGACATTTGTGTATTATTCGACTATAAACTGCACGGGGGTAGGATTCCTTTCTAATTTATCCTTGCACGTAAACTTGTAGCAAATGTTTGACAAATGTCTGTCGTATGAATCAATATGGTTTGCTGAATCAGTAATTCAAAATTTGGCTGCACATCAGAATCATTTGGAATGTACCTCTTAAAGGTACAGAGCCCTGAGTCCATTCACACTGTGGTCAATGTAGTCAACCTTGCTTTGTAGGTCAAAAGTGAGCAACTGCAATCCTGAGGCTACGTCTAGACTATTCTTTTAGTTTCATACAGGTTAGGCTTACACTACTTGTCCACATACTTGGGCTTTGAGTTGTTAATGCCCTGAATTAATTCCTACCCTTGCAAAAAGCATATAAACAATCATTAACTGATCAGACTTGATAATCAAGGTGACTGGAACATTGTAAATGTTTAATAAATGTCTGCTGAAGAATGGTTATATTCTCCTATCATGTTCCTAACCTCACAATGTGTAGATTACCTAACTCCTGACTTGTGCAGGGTGTTCTCTGTCTAATTGCCTTGACTTGGCCCCTTTCTGTCTCCTCGATACTCATCTAATTGTCTTGAGAGCTGATTCACCTCTTAGCCTGATCATAATATTTTTGTAAGTACAGACTTCTCAGCCCGCCTAGCACAGGAAAATGAGACAAATATGCACCAGAGGGATGCTTCAAGTACAGAATGAGAGGTTCTCAGGTGGGGAATGGGATCCTCAAGGTCAATCCAGGATCTCAGAGGTGAGTTAGGGACAGATAGGAGCAGGTCATGAAAATCATCGCCTGGCAGTAGGGTACTAGAAGAAGAAGGGAATCCAAACAAGGATAGTCCAACAGCATGAACTCAGGGAGGAAGCTGCACAGTAGGCAAAGGGAAATTCCATGAGGGAGACTAAAGCAGGGAGGTCGTTCAAAGAATCATGCCAGACACCTTCTGTTCCCCATCCAGGCACAGCTGAGCACTCGTTACCGTCACCTGTTGTCACTGCTACTTAACAGCTTCGTCCTTTACTCACCATTTCTCCTGACCTCACACTTGTCCAGTCCTAAATCCCAGCCTCCCCTCGGTTCCCTGTCACTACTAGTCAATGCCCAGTCCCAGGAGGGACTGTGGTGCACCTTGCCTGGAGAGATGAATACCAGTGGGGACGGTAGGGACGGGAAGAGAGTATAGAATATGGAATAGAACATGAATTGCCACTGAGATTATTGCATTGCTGTGAACCACCCTTTACTTGTATAATCATTATATTTAAACAATATAGCACACAGAATGTTATCGATCGCGACATTGCCGGCTTCATATCCTTCTCCAGAGAGGTCAAAGTTCCTCTTCTGGGTATTCATGAATTATGGGTTTTAAAAGCCCATTAGCCCATATTGAGCAATACAGTCTCAATTTTTCTATTTGAAACCACTATCTATGGTAAAAATAAGTTCCAGTCTCTATTCAGTGGCAACGAAGAGGATAATTTGGTAATTAGAATGTGTGTGAATGTGTGCTATTATCACTAGCATTTTTTTTTTTTACTCTTCAGAAACAACCCCCCCGTTTTTAATTGAAATGAAACACCTATCACAAACTTTGGAAATCACTTGAGAACACCTTTGAAGGCATTTATTTGTTCACGGAAAAAAACTGAGCCTTATCATATGATATAAATATTTAAAAATAAAGTGTAGTAACTCTTATGGAAGTGAAGTCATTTGATATTTTCAGAGCCTTTGTCTCCACAAGCAGGTTATCCAGGGAATAACAGGTATAGACCACCATCCTTGATACTTTTTCTTTAGCACGATGATTTGTAATTGATAGGATGTGAGCCTCTCCCCGAAAGATCATCAAGTTACCTGACATTACATTACCTGACATTACATATCCTTTAATGCCTTCTTACTCTGGACTTCTCTTTCTTATCAAGCACCTGCCCTGGGGTGCCTCCCAGCCCCCATCCAAGTCTCAGATTGACTTCCAACTTCCCCGTAGGGATTTACCTGTGATCACAGTTTTCATAGTAAGCACACAGGCGCCTTGTTTTCTTTTCATGGATTGTAATTTTACAAGAGCCGTCTTGAATTTTCTCAAATTTGTCTAGCATCTTCCCCTCTTCCCTCACCAAGATAGAAAATAGGAAGAATCCATAGAAACCACATCCGCAAAGATTATAAATTTGTAATTCTCCTCAGGAAGGCATCCTTTTAGCTTCTCCTGCTTGCGTGGTTCAGGCCAAGTGCAGAGTGATTATATGTGCACAACTGAGTCAATGTGTGTGTATGTGTGTGTGAGAGAGAGAGACAGAGACATACGAGAGAGAGAGAGAGAGGGAGAGAGAAAATGAGAATAGGGGCGAAAGAGAATGTCACATGCACAGGAACGTGACATCCAGACGGTCTGACTGAAATTCAGGTCACACCAAGAAATATGCCAGGTAACAGCGCTATACCCTGAGGCATGGAATCCAGAAGAAGGAACAGTGAAGTGATATTTGTGCAACAGTAGAGACCTTCTCTAACCTTTTAACAAATGTTTTTTCCCTTGGCCACTCTTTCCAGCCTTCACCCATCCTCCTTCTCTCTCTCTCTCTCTCTCTCTCACACACACACACACACACACACGAGTTCTCTGCTTTATACAGATCTATTATACAGAAATACAGCCACTCAGTATAGAGATTTGGGAATATCTAATGACTCAATACAAGAACTCCTATTAAATCCTTTACAATAACATTAAGTAACATAAAATAACATTAAAATAACCTTTCATTTAAAACAAATTTTATAAGAACTATTCCAATGTCACAAATCCAGGCACAGCTCTCCAGACCTTTGGAGCACCTTCACTTTCAAACAACATTTTTGTCTAATTTTGTGCAAAACCACGAAAAAATTAACTCCCGTGGGAATTACACAGTCTTATAAAGATTCAAAAATGTCTGTTCTGGATAAGTACTTTGGCTCTAATCTGTCATAATTCTCTTCTCCTTCCATTCTAGTGTAAAGATAGGAAAGGTTCCTCTGAGAATTAAAATACTTAAGAGAAAAAAGAAAATTTTAAGGAATTGTCCTAAGGAGTAGCATAGGTAACTCTTCTGATAAACCACATAATGAATTTTTCACACTGTCAGAGTTATTTAGGCTAAAATTAATTAACCAAAATTTTCGAATTGAATCCTAAGAAGTGTGGATGCTGCTTTTCTGTGTTGGCATCCAACACCGAGTCTGCATCTGTTTCCATTCAAACATTCCATCAATGGGCACTTTAAGTTGGCTCTCTCCACAAGGAATTCAGAAGGTGGAACAGCAAAAAAAGTTAAGAGTGTTCATTAAGTGATTAGAGTCACTGGAATTGAGGATTTTTCATGGTGAAAGATTTCATGGAGAAAATGAGACTTTAAGGATGTTTAGATATGTCGTTTCTAACTTTGGGGGCAAGGGAGGGGGTGCAGTGAAATCCAGAGGGATTCTCCCATTTCAGTGTGAGCAGCCGAAATTCTTATCCACATGAAGCCCCCCAAAGCCTCCTGGGAGTAGTGATGACCATGACTTTAGGGCTAATCACTGCCTCTGAGACGACCGGAAATAACTTGCCAGTATCAAGAAGGAAGACTAAGAGTCGCCCACCTTCTGCTTGGGTGGGGGTGGGAGGTAGGGGGGATGGGGGGCAACTTGCATCATATTAGGAACAACTCATGCATGCATAGCCTAAAAGGAGAGTGCTTTTGAACTTGACCAAAGATACCTTCACACAAGTGAGGCTGCCCGCCTTGGCAACCTGTCGGTGCTTTCACTCTTATAAGAACAGGTGGGAGAGTTCTCTGCTCTAACAGGGCAGCACAGGATAGGGACACCATGTGTTGATGGGGAGATGAGCTCACAGCTCCGGAAACAAGAGGCAGAAGACTAGAAATGGAGCCGAATATCTCAATCTTCACCAACCCACAAGTAAATTTACCAGCAAATCTCAGGGTCTCTGAGCTTTTCTTTCCTTGAGGAAGGTATTGCTTTATGGATATTTCCTAATGTGTTTCTAGGAATCCCCCCTTGGGGGGGTCTGTGAATCATGCATCAGACTTCTGTGCACAGCTCTGGTGGACCAAATCAGGACTCTGCTGCCTTGGGATACAGGAGTCTCCCAAGGAGGCTGGGCTGCACCAGGATGCTTCCCTCACTGTCTGAGGTCCCATCAGCACCTTCCAGTAGGCAGGAAGAGGCGAGACGGTTATCACCACTATAGCTAATGAACCTCACTCCAAAGCTCCAAGGTCATGTATGGTGAGTCCGACATCACTGCAACTTAGCTCCAAGGTCATGCATGGTGAGTCCGACATCACTGCAACTTAGCGCTAGTGAGCTGAGTGAGAGAGATCTGTCTCATTGCTTTTGTCAAATACGGAGTGCATTTCTTCTGTTATAATTAGTAGGGGACCCAGAAAAAGCTGCTCTAGCCTTGAAGCATTGCAGAAAGCTTAGGTACACAATAATTTTGTCCCTGAGGTGCAAAATCCTCTCAGAATGGCTGAGCCAGAAAAATGTATTTGTCAATCACCATACTGTACCTAGGACCACCACTCTCCTCTAATGGGGATATATACTGAAAAAATTCAGTAGACCCTGCTCAGAAATAGCGCTCAATATTTATGATGATAAGTCAGCAAAAAGTGACTTCGCTTAATATGGGAAATTTTTAGTTGCTTGCATAATTGCATTGAAAACCTTTATTTTCTAGTTTAATATTGATGGGAAATATATTCAACCCATATGTCTTCCTTTTTTTTAATGAACTTACAAAAAAGATCTTTCCCTATCTTTCAGAAACTGGTGGTTCTGTCAAATGGTCGTATATGAAAGAGACATGTACACCTTTGAGAATTCCTGTTTCTCTATATGGGAGGCCATGAGAAGAAGAGACGTCTTGGAGCGTGGAATACAGTCTACTCAGAATCACCCATGTGAAAATGCGACCTTGAAGTATTTACTCCACTGCAGTTTTTGATACTTTGAGCCCCATCTGTCAATGAGGAAGCACAGTATAAAGGTTGAAAGCTATAAGGTTGCAGTCAAGGTATTCTTTATTTTATTTTTTTTAAAGATTTTATTTATTTATTCGACAGAGATAGAGACAGCCAGTGAGAGAGGGAACACAAGCAGGGGGAGTGGGAGAGGAAGAAGCAGGCTCATAGCGGAGGAGCCTGATGTGGGGCTTGATCCCGTAACGCCGGGATCACGCCCTGAGCCGAAGGCAGACGCTTAACCGCTGTGCCACCCAGGCACCCCCAGTCAAGGTATTCTTTAAAAGCTGTTAAAAATGTTCTAAAACCTTCCCATACTTCTTTCTAAGATAAATCTTTTCAAGACATTTTTTTTTATTGCAGGGGGTGATGATACAGGGTAGAGATACCACTTTCCTATAGAATGTCTCTGTTCTGTCTGTTAAATACCCGTGAGTTTGCAATGAGTCAACTTGGATAAGCTAGAAGTTTATTTCCTAGAAAGCCCTTCCTGTGTGGTTCTGAGTTAAAGCCCAGGGAGGAAGCACACGAGATCTGGAAGCAAATGGGGAGAAGCACCAATCTCTGAATGAAGGTCGACACGACTGGAAGAGGGGACGGACGACGCAGAGATGCCAGCGGGTACCAGGTTATCCTCACTCTCCTCCATCTACTTCCGGAGACTCTCTACAAGCTGACCCTACTGTTGACCAACGGGAGCCCAAGGCCCACCACCAAATGCATGACAGCAAACCCACAGAGGCAACACTCCCCTTCACCATCCGCTGTGCTTGGCTTCTGACTCACTATTAAATCTTAGACTGTTGCTCTGTAAATCCTTTCCTTAATAGGAGAGAAAGCTGGGGAATGAACCATAGATGTACGGATGGGCTGTCTAAAATGCACGCAAGTTATCAAGTTTCTCGTGGACCATTCCCTCTGAGGCAGGAGAAAACGTTTCCACAGTCAGGGAGCTAGGCCTGTTTGGTGTAGCTTTCTCTCCGTCAGCCAGTTTCTGCCCAGATTTAATAAACAGCTTTCAAAAGGGGTATAAAAGTGTCTGCTCAAAAGCCTGCAGTCTGTTATTTGTGGAAGTGCCTGCGGATTCATAGACCTGTTTCCAGAGAAGTGGATTATCATCTTGTGATAACTCATGGCCCAACACTGCACCATACAGCTCTGTGGGCAAACAAAAAAAGCCATTCTGTTTTGGTGGCAAAAGATGAAGCCAGTTATTAGTAACTCGATACAAAAGAAGCAAAGAGGGCTGGAAATGAGGAGTCAAGCCAAGTTTGGCATCCATTATTCGCAAAAATCCTTCTAGTAATGACAACCGCCCAAATCATAGAAAAATCCTATTCACAGAACCCGTTTTCTTGCTTCACCATCAAAAGTAAAGATGATAGATTAACTTCCAGTCACTGTCAAAATTAAAATCAAATCAATTTTAATGAAAGAAAATAGACTATTTCTGTTTGTTTGTTCCAGAGAAAATGTGTGATGATGAATTTCTGAAGTCTTTAATTTATCATTTCACCTTGAAAAGAATCTGTTTTTGCAAACAAGGCTTCTCTAAATCGTTGACATCCATTTAAAAAAAAAAGTATATCTGCTCAAATGTTGAGCGCTATTTCTGAACTCACCCACCGGGTTTTTTCCCAGAGATATTTTTTCTATATTATCTCATAGCTGCAGGCTTCATCAAAGGTCATCAGATCCACTGATTTTTGTCAAATATCCCCATGTTATTTCATCTGATAAATTATAATTTGTGATTGGCCTTTTGAAATTTCAAAGGATGGCAAACAATAGATATATTTTCCAAAATAAAGGACCACTGCATATAAAGAGTATACTTCAAACCTTGAACACAGAAACATCAAAGGGAAAATATGAGAGAGCTCAGAATTCAGATGGCTTAATCTCATTTAACAAATTTACTGTCTTTTTTTTTTCAAACGAACATGTGACCCGATTCTTCATAAATGCTGATGCCATGGGAACAAAAGAACACATGAGACAACTTCCCTCTGAAGTTAATGTTTGCAACATGAATTTATCTGCTACAACAAGGATCACACACTATCCCCAAACCTTGGAAGGCCAAAGTCAACCGTGACTATCAGCCAGGTGTTATTTTAGTCTTCTTTTTAAAACAGCACTTATGCTTAATTATATGACACTATGATGGCCCTTAAGAACTCTGAAGACCATGAATACATGATGTGTTTTTCCACTCCTTGAAATATATAGAAAACAACACAACAGGGCCAGTTGGTATTGAACAGTGGAATCCCTTTTGTTAGCAATGCCTCATCACAGCTGATCTGAACCCTAAGCAGCATTTTATTCATGAGGTGTCCTTACACGTTTAGACCAGGACCACTCTTGGGCTGGTATCTAATGCCTTTACACCTGTAGGGTGTATAAGTGACGAGCATGGTTCTTACCACGTCAAGATATGATTGGCTAAAAGCATGGATTGGCGTCAGCAAGAGGAAGAACTAAAATAGCCTAATCCGACTAACTCCCCACCTTGCACTGCATCATCTCAATGTCTTCAGTTTTTAGAAGAGTTTGCCCCCTGCTCTCTGATCACTCTGCATCTTGCTACCTTCTTTCCCTGAAGATTCGGACCATCCCTGTGGCTCCTATTTACTGTGAACGCATTGCTGACATGCACGATGGAGCAAAAAGCTCACCTCAAAGTTTGTCTCAGTCAGCTCATTTAGAAATAATTTATGAGTAAATATCTACTCTAATGTATGTGTGATAAAAATATATATTTTTTTTACTTGTTACGAGCCTACCACAGGCAGCAATGCTAGTGATTTAAAGACCTTGAGCTTCAAAAGGATCCTATAAATCTGGAAGAACGACACCAGCACTTCAAGAGGAAAATGGGCAAAGGGTATTCGTTAATAGATCAGTTACTCAGGAATAAAATACACAATACCATTTGCATAATATTTGTCTGTGTAGAACTTACACACAAAATTAAGCATAATCATTTTTACTACTAATAAAAACTACAGAAATATTAACATTTTAATTATTAAATAACAAAATGGCAAAGTTTTTCTTTTTTTTCCCTTTTATGTTCTTTCTGCTTCCTTCCCTTATTTTCCTTTCCTCCTTTTTGTATCGGTAAAGGGAACCTAGGCTAGTTCAAATTTCCTATGTTAGATTCAAATCATTGAACAACATATAGTCAGAGCTTTTAAGTGTCCATCCATCATATGAAAATGGGCATTCTAATACACTCTTAATGGGGATATACTTGTAAAACTTTCCGAAGAACAGTTTGGAAATATATATTTAGTATTTAAAATGTTTATGGCTGATCATTCCCACCTCTGTATGTTTCTCTCAAAGAAATACTCACAAACGTGCATAGATACATAAGGGAGAAGACAGTTTCAAGAACTATCAATAAAAGAAGTGTTAAATTAAACTATAGTTCTTCCATAGATGGAATAGTAGGCGGGCACTATTAAATGGAGATATAACTGAGTACATCAATGGGGAAATTGTCCAATATATGATGACAAGTGGAAAGATAAAAAAGTAAATCAGACAGCAGTATGCTAACTATCATCTGTTTTTAAGAACTTAAGATTAGTAATATACAGTAGCATATCTTTCCTGTAACAAATTTTGGAAAATTTTACTATAATCAAGGCAAAAAGACATATGTGTATATGTGTAGAAGTTCTATTTCTACAACTTCTTCCTGATCATAAATAATATGTTCTTATTACAAACCATGATTTAAACAGAGAATGGGTTTGATATAGGATGCATATATAACATTAAATTCAATTTAGTACATTGAAATGATGTTTTAGTGATATTTTTAAAAATTAATATGTTTGGGGTGCCTGGGTGACTCAGTAGGTTAAGTGTCTGCCTTCAACTCAGGTCATGATCCCAGGGTCCTGGGACCTTGTCCCATGAAGGGCTCTCTGCTCAGTGGGGAGTCTGCTTCTTCCTCTCCCTCTGCCCCTCCCCTGTCCCTCCCCCCTCACGCATATGCACGCACTCTCACTCTCTCTCTCTGTGATAAATAAGATCTTTTAAAAAATTAAAATGTTTATAATATATTTTTAACATTTAGATAGAATATAAACTGTATGTACAGTGTAACGTCACTTTGGCAAACAACTCCTAAAAATGTTGCTTATGTTTGTAAGCAAAATATATGAATGAACGCAGACAAATGTATACACATATGCAAAGAAAAATGACTGGCAGTATGTTAAGAGTGGTTAATTTTGTATTGTTGGATTAGCAGTGCTTTTTCTCTTTTTGTTTAATGTTAATTCTATTTTTTCCTCAGAAGGCAAATACAGCCTGAAAAGATAAATGGAATGAAATCTTTTTTAAAAAACAGATATATAGGGGCGCCTGGGTGGCACAGCGGTTAAGCGTCTGCCTTCGGCTCAGGGCGTAATCCCGGTGTTATGGGATCGAGCCCCACGTCAGGCTCCTCTGCTGTGAGCCTGCTTCTTCCTCTCCCGCTCCCCCTGCTTGTGTTCCCTCTCTCGCTGGCTGTCTCTATCTCTGTCAAATAAATAAATAAAATCTTTAAAAAAAAAAACAGATATATAGAAACTGACAATCACAATAATAAAAATAGAAATGCCCAAGAAACAAACAAAAAGGTTTACATTTTGGGGATAACCAAGGATATATAAATTTAAAACAATAATGACATGCAAAATTTCACTATTAAACTGGCAAAGATTTTTAAGAGAAGACTCACTGGGGGCGAGAAGTGAGAGATTTCTGCATTGCACAGGGAAGGATATGTTGGTGAAGCCTGTCTGGAAAGCCATTCAGCAGGAGTTACGAACTTTAAAAATGCTCATAATTTAGGCCAGTAACTTCACACTCAGGAATACATCTTAAGAAAGTAATCAGAGCTATGGGTAAAGCTGTATGTCATTGGGCCATTTAATATTATGAAAAACAGAGTATTCCATCAGAAGGCATGTAGTTAAAGGGTACTAATAATTATGTCGAAATATTATGAAGCTGTTTAATATCATGATTTCAAATAAATTAGAAAGCGATCGTGTTGTAGTGTGAAGAGGAAAGAAAAACAACCAGGGATCCAAATGATACAAACAACATAATTCCAAAAAAAGAAAAACCGAGAGAAAATATATCAACATGTAATATTTTCTCAGGCCTTGTGGGAGAATTACAAGTAATTTGCATGCTCATCTTGATACTTCTTTCTGTTTTTAAAAATTGTGTCCTTAAAAATGACTTGAAAATCCAATGGGCTAGAGCCATGGACAAGCACAGCAATTGATCCATGCATGACGCAGGCTGTGAGAGAGAGAGCGGGATCTCCCATTTATAGAGCAATTGTAGGATCACCCAATCAAATAGGAAGAACTCGAGGTTTACCATTCGGGTTTACAGCCTTGCTCAGTGGTCCCTGGACCAAGAGCATAAGCATCACCTACAGACTGAGAAATGCAAATTCTCAGCCCCCAGCCCAGACTTAATGAATCAGACTTCCTGAGGGTGGGACCCAGGAAATGTCTGTTTTAACAAGCCTCATGGCGCTTCTGATGCATAGAGAAATTTGGGAATCGCTGGTCTTGTTGACACGAGAAACCTCATGGCTTCACATGCCAATCACTGGGAATCAGGTGTACCCATGCTGGTCTGAGCTGCAGGCGTTGAAGCCAGAGGAACTGAAGGGATCGTTCCGCAGAAAAACGGCTGGTCTTGCCACAAAGGTCATAGTCTCAAATAGTTTTGAAACCACTGGCAGAAAGTTGCTCCTTGCGTTGGCAGAGCTTTGGATCAGAAAAGGCATTTGGACATGGTCTGATCTCAACATAGTTAAAGGTGAGAAAAAGACCCTCGGCAAGGTGAAATGATGTGACCAGGTTGCGTTGTCAGCCAGAATCTGGATGAAAGTCAGCGATCGGCCCACTAGTTTGTACCATACTCTACTGTCCAACAAGCAAAAAGTCAGGATGAGAGTCTTTCAAAGTTTTTTTTCTGGAAAAAAAGTCAATATTCCTTTATATCCTAAACAAATAAGAATATTTATTCCATTTAATAATATCTCCAATGTATCTTCCAGGCCTGCCATCAAACATCTGTCTATTTGAGATAGCCTTGGGAAATTATCTACCAGAAACATAGCTAAACAGATTTTGTGAATTGAAACTAGGAGGCCAAATAATTCATAATTTAGGAGGCTAAAATCCATAGAGATTATTAAATGATATTAATATTTTAAAATTGTGTGTCCTCTAGGACCTTGTTAGACCTAGTGTGGTCAGTGGTGCAGGCAGCCTTAACTTTATCTGGTATCTTGTTAGAAATGCAAACCTCAGACCCCACTCAGACCTACTGAGCAGAATTTGCACTTTAACAAGATCTTCATATACTTCTTATGCACGTTGAAGTTTGAGAAATATTGCTCTAGGAGTTTTCCATTCATCCTTAATGATAGGAAATTGTTGTTTCTTTTGGAAAAGTATAGTGCTTTCAATAGAATTGGCAACGTTCTTACAAGGGCTTTAATAATGGAGAATAAAATGTATTAGAGTCTGACATGCATTTATCACATGGAGATTTGATACAGAAAGAGAGTAGAACTTATTCATTGGGATATGTATCACTAGGGTCACCTGATCCGCAAGTAACAGAGTAACAGGTTAATCTGTCATACACAAGAATACTGTTTCTTGATTCATACAAGTCCAGCCTGGGGTAGGATCCAGGCTTTATAAAATCAACAACTCAACTGTGTCATCAAATATTGAATTCTTTAGGTTCCTCCCTTCACTTCCCAGATCTCAGGGGCAGAGTCATCCTAAGACAGGTGTCCCTCAGATTTAAAGATGACTGTAAACAAGGCTACATGAATTTTTGTTTATATTTAGTGGAAGAGGAAAAAAAAGAAAGAAAATATCTCCCCCAAGTGTGGTTTACAATAAGGATGAACATATGATTTGTTTTCTAAACCACCATGCTTCTAACAATGAAAGGGGGCACTATTAAGAGTCCCACCAAGAAAACGAGCATAAACTAAGACTGTCACAGACAAACCAAGACATATGGTCCCTGGTCACCCTATATAGAAAATCTGTAAATCTTTCCCCTCAGTCACATTAGGTCGCATGTCTGTCCGTGGTATATGAACAGTAATGGGGGAATACCATAACATAATCAATTTATACTAAATTCGGATCCCATTCTATAACCAGAAATAGGGTGGATGGCTAACTTTCAAAATGTAAGAGGACACCTGTTAGGAAAGAAAAAGGGGAGGAAATGAGTGTTTTGTATGCAATTGGCTGCTGATTACAGGAGGCACTGGTAAAACCTACCAGCCCTGGAGTTCAGAGGGAGGCTGGGGCTTAGCCACCACAGCAGCCTATAAGCCAGTCTCCTCAGGCAGGTGGTGAGTATCTGGGCTCAGCACTCACGCTCCGGTGAAGCCTCTGATTCGTCATTAAGTATAGGTTTCTGTTTTTCCTTTTCAACAGTTCCTTGGAGATTCGGGGCCTTTTCTGGTTCCATACAAATTTAAGGAC
>NC_048222.1:7796643-7822768 GCF_002007445.2 Ailuropoda melanoleuca | reverse complement strand
TCGAACTTTACATCGGAAACTAGGGATGTACTGTATGGTGACTAACATAATATAATAAAAAAACATTAAAAAAAAAGTATAGGTTTCTGGTGTTGAAGTGGACTTTCTTTTTGCAAAAGACTGTGACTGGGTGTGGTGGATACATTTCTTTTCTTACTTGAAATATACAAGCCAGGCACCCAGTGTCAGCTGCTCACATTTTTCTTTATGATTTCACTGACCAGTGGAATTTCAAAGTCAGGGCACAACCTTGGCAGGGCATGGTGATCACTTCGATCCTCTCTCAGATAAGGTGTTTGTTGTTGACATTATGATCACAAAGCTTTCAAAATGGTAGAGGCAGTCTGGATGCAATATTAAAGAAGTTTTAAAGGTGAAAAATAAATCACGTCAATTTCCTGCCTCTAACATAATAAATAATTTTACCTTAGGGTTATTCCCTTCCAGTTTTTCTCACATGCATACATATTTTAACACAGATGTTATCAAGGCATAACGGTAATTTCGAGTTCTGTTTTATCACTTTAGCACCATGTTGTAAACATTCTAATTAGCATGCCATTCCAACAAGACGTGTTCAGGGCAGAGACGCTAAGGAAAAGAAACCCCTGAAAGAGCCAGAGCTACCTGAAAATGTTCTGTTTTAGCCCGCATATTCTAAATCACTATGGGATTGGGGAAATTATTCCTTTTGCTTTAAATCTAGCTTTTATTGACATTCCAAAATCAGTAATCATGGATTAAAGCCCCTAAAAAATATGGTACTGATTTTCAAAGAGATGATGTGAGTAGCAAGAGGCAAATGGGTCTTTTGGCTAAAGACAAAATTCTCCTCGTTCTTTGCTCTTATGCAGTATTTTGTGATCACACTCGTTCTGCTATTTGGTGCTGTTTTTTTTCATAGATCTGTAGAAATATTTGATAGTTTAGACTCAAATTGACATAGATGTCCATATGTACCAGTTTTAAAGAGAAAAAAATGCTTAAATGATAAATGATTATGGTCATTTATTCCAATAGCTGGCCATGGGAGAGAGGTAAGCAGTAATAAGTCACGTGATGTTTCCCTTTTTCTCTGTGCTCACAAGAGGACAGAGCTCATTTCCACCAGTCATATGTGCAAGCAAGAGCCTGGGGCAAGGACTGCGTGGCCAGGTCCCTGAACATCATCAGCTACCATTCACATGCTTTACCCCAAGAGGCTGTGAACTCCTAAGTCAAAGTAAGTGTTCCATTCTTGCCTCTACTCCAAGCTCCTAGCACAGTTCCTGGCAGTGCAATGCACAAAAAATATTGACGGGTATCTACAAAAGTCATGAAATACGTTCCATGGAATTTTGTAAGACAACAGTGTTCATTGAATTGTTTTTGTTAAAGCTATGCTCTCTACCTCTCCAAGTTGCTTCCTTCATGAAAAGGCACATTTAATAAATCACCTCTCTGATTCGGCGGACCGATCTGTTAAAGCAGAAGATTTTGAGGCCCACTGGGGTACCATTTCATAAGTTGTCCCCTGCTTCCTCATCTTAAAGCACTGAATGTGTGGCTTCACCAGAGAACGCTACCATTGTTCCCAAACTGACTAGTCTGAATTCATTGTTATGGTAGAAGTAGAGGGAACATTTTCTGGGAAGCAGCCACATCCCTACACTGAGGTTGAGAATCTAAAGGTTCAGTCATTCTGAGGAAGCTGGCAATATGCATAAAAAGATCTTATCCAAAAAATTCCATTTCTAGGAAGGTCCTCTCAAGGAATATTTGCGGTGGTACATAAGATCCTTAAAATAATATTTATGGCAGTGCAATTTGCATGTATTCATTTATGAAAATACTGACCATTTTAATATGTGCAAACACCTAGCTTCCCATAATCACAGAACTTTGATGGGGTGAAGCCTGTGACTTTTTGATCCTAAAGGGGTCCTTTCTCTGTAAAGAAGAAATCTGATGGGTAACAGAGCCCTCTCTGTGGAGCAGGATGTATCAAGTGCTGCATTTGGGGAAAACGAGAGGAAGCTGGGGTTTTAAATTACCAAAGTAAATTTTTCTCCCCTAAATTTCCAGAGAAATTTGACCTGACAGCCAGGAGAAATCTGCAGTTAGAAGTTACAAATTAATAGGAATATTTTTGCCACTGGGCAAATAAGTACTATTCATTATTTTGTATATATACACACATATATGTATATACATAGTAACACTTCTCCAAGGCAATCAAAAGTAACTGCAGAAAAGGTAGAAAGAAGAAATGTATCACTTTCGCATTATTTGAGGTCCCCTGAGAATGGGACGCAGCATCTCTGACAGTCCAGTTGAATCCCATTTTAAAATGAGTATCTTTAGAGGCCTGTTTTAAATATTATTTATCCCATACTTTCAACTCCTCCCTCGGATTGCTATGTTCAATGCCATGTTTGTGGTAACTATGACATACAGCGTACTATATCTGTATAGTTCTGTTCCTGAGTGAGCAAAAGACCTGGTCTCCCTGCCAATGATTTTACGATCCAACTTAGACAAATAAAAAGTACAAGGGATTGAACCATAGCCCCCCCCCAAAATTATAGACATCAACATATCTCTTATGGAACCCAACATTTTTTAAGAATCACTTTCATTAGGAAAAATTGGAAGAAAGTCCTGTTAAACAGAGTATGTGGGAATCTATCACCAACCTCATCCCAAGACAGAAAATCCAATTGCATACATTTTTTAAAATTATGATTTGTTTCCATTCTTGAAAGTCATGTAGGCCCTTCACACTATAGGGATTTAGCAAACATAAACCATATTTAATCATTTTCTCCCTATTTACTCCACTATCAACAACAAGTCATTACCTCCTCCAATCCCCAGGTCCAAAGGACTTTCTGCCCAGAATATTCCTCCAAGAATACAGAACATTTAGCCAAATGCCCCATTTTTAACCCTAACACAACTTAAGATATTTTATAAGACAATGCCTTGTTTCAGGGTTCCTGGGAAACACAGAAAGCACTCCATTTTCATTTTCCCTTCTCTTTCAGAAATGCTTGCTCTTCTGCAAGAATTGGCAAACTATGGTCTTAGGGCCAAATCTAGGCCATGACCTGCTTTGTCATTAAAAAAAATAATAATAAAATAAAAAGGCACATGGTAGAGCAGGGGGGATCATGAGTTTGGGCCCCAGGTTGGGTATGCAGCCTATTTTTAAAAACAAAATAAAATATACTACAAGAAAGAAGGTAGAATGAAGACATTTTTTAAAAAGGCACATAAAATTTACCTTCTTAATTTTTTTTTAAAGATTTTATTTATTTATTTGACAGAGAGAGAGAGACAGC
Organism: Ailuropoda melanoleuca; assembly: GCF_002007445.2. Classification (NCBI taxonomy): domain Eukaryota; kingdom Metazoa; phylum Chordata; class Mammalia; order Carnivora; family Ursidae; genus Ailuropoda; species Ailuropoda melanoleuca. Next base: position 7,819,445 of record NC_048222.1, on the reverse strand, counting down.
CACCGAGAGATGGAACACAAACAGGGGGAGTATGAGAGGGAGAAGCAGGCTTCCCGGTGAGCAGGGAGCCTTATGCTGGGCTTGATCCCAGAACACTGGGATCATGACCTGAGCCGAAGGCAGATGTTTAATGACTGAGCCACCCAGGAGCCCTAACCTTCTTAAATTCTTAAGTGCATGGTTTAGTAGTGTTAAGTATATTCACATTGTTATGCGACAGGTCTCTAGAATTTTTTCACCTTGAAAAACCAAAACTCTATGGGAACCTAGGTGGTTCAGTCAGTTAAGTGACCGACTTTTGATTTTGACTCAGGTCATGATCTCAGGGTTGTAAGATTGAGCCCCATGTCAGGCTCCATGCTCAGCAGGGAGTCTGGTTGAGATTCTCTCTCCTTTTGCCCCTCTCCCCCCACAAGTGAGCTCTCTCTCTCAAGGGAGAAAAAAAAAGAAAAAGAAAAGCCAAAACTCTATATTCATTGAACACCAACTCCCATTTTGTGTTCCCCTAGTCCTTGGTAATTATTCCACTTTCTACTGCTATGAATTTGACTAACTTAGATACTTCATAAGAGTAGAGCCATACAGTATTTATCTTTTTATAACTGGCTTATTTCACTTAACACAGTGATCTTAAGATTCATCCATGTTGTAACATGTGACAAAATTTCCTTTTTTAAGGCCGAACGATATGCCATTGTATGTACATACCATATATTTTTTTATCCATCCAGCCATGGACATTTGGGTCGCATCTCCCTCTTGGCTATTGTGAATAATGCTCCAGTGAATGTGAGTGTATCAATACCTCTTTCAGACTCTGCTTTCAATTCCCTTAGATACATACCCAGAAATAAAATTGCTGGATCATATGGTAGTTTAATTGTTCATTTTTTGAGAAACCTCCATATTGTTGTCCATAATGACTGTACTATTTTACAATCCCACCACCAGTGCACAAGGGTTCCACTTCTCCTCATCCTCACCAGCACTGGTTATTTTCATTCTTTGTTTGTTTTGTTTATTTTGTTTTTCTATCATGGCCATCCTAACGGGTCTGATGTGATATCTTACCACCGTTTTGATTTGTATTTCTCTGATGATTAGTGATGTTGAGCACCTTTTCACATGCTTATTAGCCATTTGCATTTTTTCTTTGGAGAAATGTCTATTCAAGACTTCCCATTATATTATTGTTGTTGTTGAACTGTAGTTTTTTATATATTCTCGATTTTAACCCCTTATTAGATATATGACTTGCAAATATTTTCTCCACTCTGTAGATTGCCTTTTCATTCTGTTGATTGTTTCCTTTGGTACATAGAAGTTTTTAAGATTGATGTAGACCCATTTGTCTATTTTGCTTTTCGCCCATGCTTTTGACATCATAGCCAAGAATTTATTGCCAAAGGCAGTGTCATAAGGATTTTCTCCCATATTTTCTTCTGTGAGTTTTATATTTTAGGTCTTTATATCCATTTTTAGTTACTTTTGTATATAGTAGAAGGTAAGGTCTAATTTCATTCTTTTGCATGCAGGAATACAGTTTTCCCAACACCATTTGTTGAAGACTATACTTTCCCCACTCAGTGGTCTTGGCACCCTTGTTGAAGATCATTTGACCATATATGTAAGGGCTTATTTCTGGGATTTGTGTGGTTCCATTGGTCTATATATCTGTATATCAGTTCCATTCTGTTTCGATACTGCAGTTTTGTAATACGTCTTGAAGTCAGTAAGTGTTAGGCTTTAATTCAGTTCTTCTTTTCAAGATTAGTTTAGCTATTCATGTCCCTTGAGATTCTATATAAATTTTAGGATTTTTGTTCTATTTCTGAAAAAAACAAACTGCCATCAGGATTTTGATAGGGATTGCGTTGAATCTGTAGGTCACTTTTAGTAATATGGGCATTTTAACAGTATTAAGTCTTCCAACCATGAACAAAGGATGTCTTTCCATTTATTTCTGTTTTTAACTTCTTCCAGCAACATTTTAGAGTTTTCAGGATACAAGTCTTTTGCCTCCCTGATTAAGTTTGTTCCTAAGTATTTATTCTTTTTGATGTTATGGAAAGTAGTATATATATATACAGAGAGAGAGGGAGAGAGAGAGACCTTCTCTTTCTGTTGTGTCTGATATTAGTATGGTGGCTCTGCTCCCTTTTGGTTTCCATTTGCTTGGAATAGCTTTTTCTATTCTTTCACTTTCAGTCTGTGTGTATCTTTACATCTAAAGTATGCCTCCTGTAGACGCCATACAGTGAGATTTTGTTTTTTGTTTGTTTGTTTTGTTTTTAAATTCATTCAGCTAATCTATGTCTTTGGATTGGGGAACTTAATCCATTTACATTTAAAGCAATTACTGATAGGGAAGAACTTTTGTCATTTTGCTGTCTTCTTCTTGCAGCTATCTTGTCCTTCTTTCCCTCTGTCACTGCCTTCCTTTGTGTTTCTTTGATTTTTTTTTATTTTTTTTTAAAGATTTTATTTATTTATTCGACAGAGATAGAGACAGCCAGCGAGAGAGGGAACACAGCAGGGGAGTGGGAGAGGAAGAAGCAGGCTCACAGCGGAGGAGCCTGATGTGGGGCTCGATCCCATGACGCGGGATCACGCCCTGAGCCGAAGGCAGACGCTTAACCGCTGTGCCACCCAGGCGCCCCTGATTTTTTTTTTAATAGTGACGTGCTTTGATTCCCTTCTGATTTCTTTCTGTGCACCTTCTGTAGGCATTTTCCTTGTGTATTTTCCTAAAAGTATCACATAAAATGTTATAAGGTTATAACAATCTACTTTAAACTGATAATAACTTTAATCACAAACGCTCCTTTACATCTCTGCCCCCTCAAATTACATTGATTTATATTGTTTCTCTATTAACATAGATTTATATTTTCACACTTTGTCTTTTGAATTTTATACACTAAAGTGACTTACACATCAACATTGTAATTCTAGAGGACCCTCTATCTGTCCATATATTTACCTTTACTAGACACCTTTATGTTTTCATATGGCTTCTTGTTATCTAGTGTCCTTTCAGTCCTTTTAGCATTTATTATAGAGCAAATCTAGTGGCGATGAACTCCTGTAGCTTTTGCTTATCTGAGGAAGCCTCTTTTTTTTTTTTTTTTAAACTGGGGAAGTCGTAATTACTCCTTCATTTTTGAAAGACAGTTTTTTAGGGTATGGTACTCTTGGTTGACATTTTTTTTTTTTTCTTTCAGCACACTGAATATATCGCCCCACCCTCTTCTGGCCTTCAAGGTTTCTGCTGGGGCACCTGGTGATAATCTTACAGAAGCCTCCTTATATATGATCAGCCACTTTCCTCTTGCTGCTTTTAAGATTCTCTCTTTGTCTGTAACTTTTGACAGTTTGATTATAGTGAATCTTGATGTGAATTTCTTTGAGTTTTTCATAGCTAGGGTTCATTGAGCTTCTTAAATTTGTATGTCTATTATTCTTCTCAAACTTGAAAAGTTTTGGGACATTATTTCTTCAAATAAGCTATCTGCCCATTTCTCTCTCTTCTCTTTCTGAGACTACCATCATGCATATATTAATTCAGTTGATTATATCACATAAGTCCTTAGGCTTTCTTCGGTTTTCTTTATTCTATTTTCTTTTTGCACTTCTAGCTTGAAAATTTCCAATGTGCATAAACTAGTTTTGTGAATAAGATTTGTTGGAATACAGTTATACTCATTTCTTTATGTATCACAAACCTTTTTGTATCTTTTACACTACATTGGTAAAGTTGAGTAGTTGCAACTGTGTATTGGCCCACAACAATAAGTATGGTTAGCAAATCTTGGAAATATTTACTATCTGACTCTTTATAGAAAAAGTTTGTCAATCCATGCCTAGAGCAGCATATCATATCTATGAAACAACAGAATATTTTTTGTAGAGAGTAAACACCCAAAGGATTCTGTTTCTTTAGTCCTCAAAGCAAAGCCCTATAGGAAGAATTGCTGAAAGCATAGTAGATAAGAAGAAAGAGAATCCTGATGGCTCCTACTGAACTCTGATCATCCAACAGGGCCCAGACAATTGCTGACTCAAGGGTTATAGCTCTCCTGGTCAATAAGCCTGCTTTACTCCACATCCACCCCCTTTGGGAAATATCAGGCAATCAGATGAGTCAAGACACTCCATTTAAATCAGTTAGAGAACCACAATCAAGAAAATACTTGATTACTTCTCACTTTCATGACAAAAGTCCTTCAAAGAAATCAAGCTAGTTAAAACATTACCATATTAAAAAATTCTCTTAAGATTTAAAGGGATTACATTGACTTCAAAATGCTGTATGGGTCATATTGGACATTTCCTTTTTCTTGTACTCATTTTCCATCCCATTTTCTCTTTTTCTCAACGTGCTATTTCCCCTTAATTATCTCCACAGCTGCCTTTCTCCAACCAAAGTTAATTCCTACATTTCAGTTTTCCCACATGTTGCGTTATTTTATTTCCCCCCACTCACCTTTGCATCTCCAGACACAATTATAAAAATTGTTGAAATAGAAAATGAAATACACAGGTTCTATTCTGGGCCTTGTCAGTATCTTGCTTGGTATCCTAGGTGCATCTTTTTATTCCATGGGTGTTAGATTAACCTATGACTGAGTAGATTGATCCAGGATCTCTAAGACACATCAAAAGTATGTGGGTAAGATAAAATGTAAACTACTTATTTCTCAGCAAGGAAAGTAACAAGGAACAGGTGTTTTAGATGCGATGAGTGCAACATTTCACAGCAATACACCAGATGTATATGGGCAGATTATCTGCAGAGCTGCCAAAAAGATGCACAAAGACGTCTCCATCAAGGACTACAAACCGTGAGCTAATCTCTTTTAGCCATGTTGCCAGACATGCATCTAGGGCCAAGAAAACTGGGTCTGATTTAACATAAACCATTATCCCTGTTTTCTAGGAAAATATAATCTGTAGACCAGAAAGTAAATAATTTTATATGATACAGTATTTTATGCATGTAAAATATACACCATATTAATAATATAATATAGAAAATATTGCAATTATATAATGTAATACACAGTATTACATGCATTTTACTTCAATTACTTTTAATTAGTTTGCTATTTAATTTCAAGCATGCAGAAGAAGGTATGAATTAAACACATCAGTCTCCCTTTCCTGACACTCTATCCATTCTGGTTGAAATGCACCTGTCCTTAACTCCCAATGCATAGAAGCAGCTAAGTTTTCCTCTGAACAGGTATGTCCACTGCTAGTACCAAAACTTGAAAATTGACCCAAGTGTGGCCCATCCATGGTTCACCCAGCAACTCACGAGGTAGCACGATTAAGGGTAATTAATTACTAGTCAATTACTTGGCTTCCTCTGGAATTTTGAGTGAAAAATACTGCCATTCACAAAGAAAAGGGAAGCAGAGAAGATGAGCAGTGAGGAGTAGAATTGTTATCAGAGTGATGCTACGGGCCATGAAGGGAGTTAAAAAAATTAGAGTGTCACTCCTCTCCGCATAATCCATCAAAGGTTTCCCATTTAAATTAAACTCACACACTGCTCTCCTGCCAAAAGCCTCCAAACATCTGACATTTGCCTATCTCTCACATCTCATCTCTGTCCACTCTCATGGTCCTCCCTATGTTCTGATCATACTGAATTTTTAATTTTGTTTTTGGTGTTGTTTTTGTTCCTGTCTCAGACTGTTGTGCTTCCTATTCCTTCTATCTAGGATGAACTCCTGTGCATGGTTGACTCCTTCTGCTTATTATTCAGAACTCAGCATAAATAGTACTTGTCCCCTTACCATCCAATCTACAATAAGATCCTTCTAGTCATTCTCTACCCCACCGGCCTGTTTCATTCCTTCCTTGTACTCCCCTTTTCTGTTATTAGGTTATTTCCTGTTTCATTATCTACCTCCTCCCACCAGAACATAATTCCATGAGAGAAGAGGAAGCTTTGACTGTCTTATTTATTGTTGCATCTTTATTGACTACAACAGTGAATGGCATAAGTATTTATTAATGATTAATAGAATTAATAGAGTAAGATGCCACATATGTGTTGGGTTTCTGACTTCAGTTTCAGGCCACATGTGCTCTTATAATCATCCCCATTTTCTTTCAAGTGACTCGTACTTCTGGTCCTTAGCACCAAAGAACATTATGCACATGGGCTTGTCGGTAACTTTGAGTAGCAGGCCATCTCCCACCTCACCCTCCTGCTGGAGTCCTCTCCCACACAAAGCAAGTCCATAGCTTGTGTGCACTCAGATTCCTGTTTTGTTTTCAGTTCATTCCATATCTAGCAGCCCTCCCTGTCCATTTCCACACTAGACTGAGCTTCCTGAAGTCCAGCCAGGGCACAACTCTCAACTGCCCAATTACTTGGGAGAGGAATTCAGATAAATTTCGCTTTATTCCATTAAAAACACTTATCAGATTCAATTGTATCAAAAGTAACAGCATGCTCGTGTGATATGGAAATTCTGTAGTGAAACACACTGTGTTCACTAAGTTTCAAGGATCCGTTCTTCTTGTTCACTACTGGGACAATAGAAGACTTTTGTGTCTCCATGGTTAACTGGAGATGATTAAGACAATACAGGGCTGGAGCAGGGTGTTGGCAATTGAAATAGAAAGGAAAAGACAGAAGTGAGGATGTTGGGAATGAAAATGTGACAAGGACCCAGTTGTCATCTGAATCTCAGGGAGAGGGGCAGAGATATTTCTTTTTTTTTTAATCTAATTTAATTTAATGTACTTACTTATTTATTTCATTATGTTATGTTAGTCACTATACAGTACATAATTAGTTTTTGATGTAGACAGGGGCACAGATATTTCAATGATAATGCAGTATTACCAGCTTGAATTACTGAATGCTTTATAACCACTGGCAAATAGACAAGTGAAAAGGAGGTAAAGCATGAAAAGTGTTAACAGAGCCTATCATTTGAAAAGTGAAACAAATAGCCGGATACACACTTAGTTGTACGTTTTCATTAAATGTGGGAATGGTCAGAGATGAATAATGGGTTCGATAATTTTGCCTGTTGGCTTTTGGGACCCTCTCTGACTTCTATGAACTTACCTGATGCTGGGACTACAGACTGTATTTTTTTTTTAAGATTTTATTTATTTATTTATTTATTGGAGATGGGGAGAGCAAGAGTGCAAAAGGGGAGGAGCAGAGGGAGAAGAAGAGAAAGAATCTCAAGCATACTCCTTGCTGAGTGTGGAGCCCAACGCGGGGTTCCATCTCACAGCCCTGAGATCATGACGTGAGCTGAAATCAAGAGCTGGAGGCTTAACCAACTGAGCCATCCAAGCACCCCTTGCATCTTTTATTTTGACCAATAATCATTGGGCTTGGTGACCAGGAAAAAAAAAAAAAAAGCCAAGAAATAAAATGGAAGAGAAATGCTCAATGAGTTTCAAAAATCCAAGCAAGTGTGATGCCATGGAAACCAAAATATGTAAGAACTTCAAGAAGGAGAGAGCAGAAAACAGTTCCACTGTTGAAGATTTTGAGATGCTGAAGATTTCAAAAAGTAGAAGTGATAAAAAGGTAGGTTATCAGAGAGTCAATAATCAAAATTGCTATTATTACACAAAAACTGACTGCATCTTTTTTTTTTTTTCACTCTAGGGTGATGGCATAATTCGTATTCGGGAGAAAGCTCTGTATTTAAAGAATTACTTCGATAATCTTTCTGTGTATATGTGTGAAGGGAAAGCCCCTCTCCACCTTTAGAAGAAGGTTTGAAAAATAAAGAATGAAATCTCTCTGTATAGGAGGTGAAAAAATATTATAGAAAGAGAGGACCAAGGGCACAGGAATAAAAGAAGTAATAGGCATGTGAGAATGAGCCAGGAAGCCAGGAAAGAAGAGCTGTAGTGCCAAGGTAATGGTCCTGAGAAACCTCACCTCCTATTATCAGAAATGACTATTGAGGGGACCTGCGTGGCTCAGTCAGTTGAGCATCGACTCTTGATTTCAGCTCAGGTCATGATCTCAAGAATCGTGAGATCAAGCCCCATGGTGAGCTCTGCACTCAACATAGAGTCTGCTTGAGACTCTCCCCACTCATGCACACACACACACACACACACACACACACACACACACTCTCTCTCTCTCTCTCTCAAATAAACAAATCTTTAAAAAAAGAAATGACTGTAATATCTAATATTAAATTTAAATTGACATCCACAAGGTAATGTATTATAATTGCCCACCATTACTGCCAACCTTAGAAAAACTCTGCCATACACCAGACTGTTCCCACAAATTATTCACAAGGGAATGAAGAAATCAGGGTGGTGTTCACCATGGGGGAGATTGGGTCAGAAAGAGAAAAGGAATCTCCTGGTACGCCAAACGATGTTGAACAAAGGAAATCAGTAAATAGGCCAATCAAGATTTCTATCCCCCTGAAATCTGTAGGAACAACAAGGGTATTTTCATCCTGGATGGGATGGCATCTCCGGTCACCATGTTTGGATGTTAAAAGGAAGGGTGATCTTAAGAATCTAGAGAAGCTGATGAGTCTTGAGTTACAAGAGTTTCACACTTTGGGTTTTGTTTTTGTAACCGATGTTGGCAGCGGGTATCTGTACTGACCCAAAAGCAAGCGCTCATGGTTTCTTTGGCGTCACTGAAGGGATTCCGTGGAATTCCTCTCTGCTTAAAATGATCTTGCGACGCTTCCTGAATGTCATAAGCTACAGATTAATTGGGGGGCTACCGATTATTCCACATTTAATATAAAAATGACTGCCCTTCCTTTTATAATCTATCTGAGATTATCTGAAAATTTTGAAGAGAGGAAGGAGGGGAAAGAGAAGAGAAGCCTGGAGGTATAAGCCCTGCCCGAGGCAGGGAGATGGTTTTGGGGTCCATCAAGTGGCACTAATGATGGGTGCTGGGAGTAGTGGGATAGAGCAAAGGAAGCAAAAATGGTGGTGCCCAAAATAATTCCACTTATTCAGAATCTCTCCTTAGAGCCAGATTTGCCTCACATTTTCTATTTCCTCATCTTTTTTTTTTTTTTTTTGGTGCCATTTCTGCCACTCTATCCTTTGTTCTTCCAAGGTCATCTTCAATTATTTATTTTAGCCACCCCTCCCCACCCCCGCTTTTTTTTTTTTTCTTTCTCCGCATGTGAAAACAAGCAGAAAAAGACTTACATTTAAGCCACAGGAAGAGGAGGTGAGACGAAGAGTGTGAGTCACCAGCCACTCAGCACGCGCTGCCTCAATCCTAGAAACTGACTCCATTATCTCCGGATTTCGACTCATGTCTCTGTTCGGTTCACAGACAATCCGTCCGTGTACAGCCAACTCCTCAGGAACTACTGAAGAGGGGGGGGTTGAGACTCATCCAAGGAGAAGGGCACCTTGTCTTCTTGGTTTAATTTCTCACCTCAGCTGTTTATTTGTTCTGAATAAGGCCTGTAGGATGAGAAAGGCAATCACTTACTCTCCCCCAAAGCTGCTCTTTCAGCTACAGCACCAAATCGGAGGCCTTGTCTTGAGTTCTGATGATTATTAACATCTCTCCAATCTTCTATGTTGGTCTGAATCCTCTCTGTGGAGAAAAAGAGGTTAAAAAATTATAAGCAGTGACAAAGCTACTGCTTAGAACAGGTGTGAGCAAATCACAACCCACAGCCCAAATCTGCCCTGTTGTCTGTTTTTATAAAGTTTAATTGGAACACTTTGATGCTTATTCGCTTACAAACTGTCTATGGCTGATTTCACACCATGATAGCAGAACCGAGTCATTGCAAAAGAGATCATATGGCCTTTAAAATCAAAACTATTTACTATCTAGCCCTTTCTAGAAAAAGCTTCCCAGTTCATGACTGTAGCATTACCTCTTCCAGTTATAGGCCTCCTTCACTGCGTATAGTTCTTTCCCATCAGTCATACTTAACTGGTTTACCATTGCAAGACTATGCATATAGCATGGGAACGAGCCGAAGCATGGATTAAAAATAAATATTTGAAGTATCCTTAAACTTGCATGTGCCGCAGTCAGCACAATGATCCTCTAACTCCCTTGGACCATTTTGAACAGAGCACAGGGCTTCCAAAAATGTACACACCTTTAGTGGGGGATGTTCTAGACATTACACAAGCTCTACGAAAGCTTTCCACTATTATTTAGCCAGTGCGAAGCAACGTACTCTGATCGTGAGCGAGGATTATGATTTATGAAATAGTGCAGCAAAGTAAAACATAGAAGTCATGTCTGTACCACGAGGGGTATTTAAAACACAACCATCATCAGCCCCCAGATTTCAAAACCTTCTAAACCACGTTAGCTTAGTATGCATTTCAAGTGCATTTGCAACTGAAGACCAACGCTCGCAAGTACTTTAAAAAGCATACAGGTTTTAAAAAAAGCATATAAGTTAGGGGTGCTGGGTGGCTCAGTTACGCGTCTGCCCTTGGCTCAGGTCACCATCTTAGGGTGCTGGGATGGAGTCCCATGTTGGGCTCCCTGTTCAGTGGGGAGTCTGCTTCTCCCTCTCCCCCTGCCCACGCTCTCTCTCTATCTCTCTCTCGCTATCTCTCTCACTCTCTCCAATAAATAAACAAAATCTTAAAAAAAAAAATCTAAGTTAGAAAAAAATTCAAACTCTTTTTAAAAGTTTTTAGCTTAAGTATAGTTGACCTATACCGGTTTCAGGTGTAAGGCATAGAGACTCAACAATTCTATACATTATAAAATGCTCACCGCGATAAACGTAGCTGCCATCTGTTACTATACAAAATTAGCATAATATTATTGACTATTCCCTATGCTACGCTTTTTCATCTCTGGGACTTATTTATTTTACAACGTATTTATTTATAAACACTTAAAATTATTATTAATACAGCATTTTAATATCTGTAATTATACTTGGGAGTGTCAGACTTTCTTATTCATTTAATATTTTCTACAAGCAGTTCCCTTGACTACAATCTCTGAAACCTTCCCACAAAAGAGAAAAGAGTTATATTCTTAAAAATAGCATTCTTCTTTTACAGAAAATATCAACGTTGTGAGCTCTCTATTTTACAAAACAGAAACACGGTTGGAATAATTTGAGGATGAAATAAATAAAATTTGGAAAATATTTCCAAATGCCACTGGGCAGAATTCTCTGAGGTTTTAAGGCCTTTTCATCTAAAATTTTAATACTAAGACTTTACTCAAGATAGGCACTGCTGTGTCTGGCTTAATTCCTTTTTTTTTTTTTTTCCCTAACTGTTTCTAAAGGCTCTTGCAGACCAACACTAATGTGTGTAAGCCCATTGTTTGTAATTTCTGTACTCGTTATATGATGTAACAAACACATTCTCAGGCTGAAACACCCAGAACTGCTTAGAATTCTAAGATACTGATTTAAAAATAATTTACAAACATGATTCTAAGTTTAGAGAACATTCAATCTTTAACCGGATATGTATCACAGATCTAAATTTAGCAAACTATAAAACAGCAGTTCTCACCGGTTCCAAAGATGATCTAGCCCAGAGTTGGCTATCTTTCCAAGGTGATATGCCAAATCTTAATGTGTTCACTCTTCGCTTTAGGAGAGCATTGTTATTATGGTTGGAGGGGGATTTTCTGTGTTTAAGAACCTTCTTTCAACTAGTGCAAAGCAGCAGTGGCCTGCCCCCTAATTGTGGATGTGGCAGAAGCAGTTTGGTGTTGATTTGTAAAGTCCTTCTATATATGTTATCTCATTCATTCTTGAGAGGAGGGTATTGTTACTCCCTGTTTTCCACGGATGTGGAATAGGAGTTCAAGAGGCTAGGATACAAGTCACACAGCTAGGATATGGAGCTAGGGTTCAAAGCCATATCTTTTAACTCCAAGATCCAGTGTTGCAAAAAGGAGAGAGAGAGAAGTGGCGTTTGGACAGATATCAGGAGTCAAAGCAGACCACACAGGCAAGCAGTGCTTGTCTCCAGTGGAGTCTGGGTATTCTAACAGTCGGACCTGCTGCAAAGTCAGGTTGCAAAGTAGATTCACAGCAAAGAAGAAAGACCACCATCATAACAATATAAATACCAGGGAATGCAGTGAAACAAAAGACTCAGTAGATAGTGGGGAATCAAGAAATCCTTGGAAGTTGAGGAGCAAAAACAAAGTTGATGAACAAAAGTCTTGGAAGAGAGTCAGCGCTCAGAAAGTTACAAGACTCCCAGCACGCATGTGCTCACAGGAGGAGGCCATGTGATTGCCCACCATCTCTGCAAGCTAGGAAGAGGGACCAAGGATTCTCCGTTATAGGTTTCAGAGAGAGTCTGATTCTGAGGACCCCTAGGTTCCACACTTCCAGGCTCTAGAACCGTGAGACAATAAATTTCTGTTTGTGTCAAACAAACAAACAAAACAAAAACAGAATTGGGAGAATAAGGGAAAGCAGCAGAAAAACGGATTCTCCTACTTATTTGTCAAGCCTTCCATTTTATTCTATAATCATTTTTTTATTTTATTTTTTATTTTATTTCATTTTGTTTCATCTTATTTTATCTTAGGCACTCTGCTAGGTACTGAGAATGCATTAACATCACACTATCTTGGCTCTTTACAATTTCATAATATTGTAGGAAAGATAGATAAGCAAGTAATCACCTTGCAATGTTATGAATCACAGAGGGAAAGGCATATATAGAGTTCTGTGGAAGCACAGAGAAGAAACGACACAAGGACACAACGACAAGGGATAATCCTAATGACTGCTTCATACCCAGAAGCTTTCACATTGTTCTGTGAACGTGGAGGTAGTGGTTGGACTAAAGTTTGTAGAGAGGAGTGGTTGGGAACTCTTGGCTGCTTTGTGGATGAAGGACGCCTATGGGACAATAGCCACACTGAGATTTAACAGTAACCAATGACTAACCAGCTGAGACAGAATGAGTTCAGATCACACAGAGGCGAGTCCGAGAAATTATATTGCCAGGAGGGAGGAATGGAGGAGGTCTGATCCATGATACAAGAAAGGACCAAAGAGGCACTCCATAATTTTGCATGAGATCAATTCTGGTGCGAATTAACGAGGGTGATCATATAATGCATTGATTACACCTGGTACTGAGAGTCCAGTGAAGGTCTGTCAGTAATTATCCATGGCAACTGGGACGAATGGTAATCTTATATCTCATCTGTCGGAATGTGGCCACACCTCCTTTCTGAGCCTCCACTTAAATGGGACATTGATCTCTACCTCAGAGTTGAGAGCTTTTAATTAAACAACAAGAAAGCAAGCTATGTGAAATTCCTGATCTGCTATAGACAACACATAAAAAAATCTAGGGTCTGTCCCAATTCCAACTTGGGTCTTACATCATCAATACACATTCGTTAACTGAAAGCAGAGAACACAAGAGCAATCAGGACCTTTAGAAGTTTGGGAAAGAACTTGAGGACTCTGCTGCATAAGACCATTCTTCATATGTTTCTGCCTGCTGAGGAGGCTAAACATACCATCAGTTTCTGCAACAGTCACAGAACACCGTAGGCTCTGCCTTGGAAACGGAGGTCATCCTCAGGGAGGTATCTCAGAGGCAAAGCCAGGCAACAGCAGACGCCCTGGGGAATAGCTTTATGTTCCAATGAAACTCCAAGCAATTTGGAAGTTCTTAGGTCTGAACATCACAGGCGATCCCTTTTTCTGTGTCATTTTTTCCTTCATCTGTGCTCAGTTTATATAATGGCTGTCTTAGACACAGGAGAGCAACTGCTCCAAACAGGCAGATCTTATGTTTCCTTCTCTCTTGTTTTATCAGAGCTGCCCACTAAATGCTGCAAAATTAGAGCAATAGGCAGGCAGGCAGGCAGTTCAGCAACGACAGGGAAGCATTATCTTCGCTTTTACAGGTGATGATTAGGTACTTGGGAGGTCTTCTAGAGACAAGTAGAAAATGCATACCTATTTATTGATTGATTTGATGTAGGATTTGGATAGCTCATTTTATAATAGGGCTCAAGGCTGAAGGCACAATGTTGGGGAGAAAACAACCATCAGTGATTGTCTCAATCTATGGTGGTCCTAAAAACCTCTACTTGCAACTCAGATGCATCTACAGGGATTTAGACAGGGCTTTTCTCATTGTATACACATTACTATTACAGGTTCTGCTACTGAATATCTCTGGACCTGGACCTTGAATCTCTTTACCACACAGTGTCTCTGCTTTGCTTCTGCCTAATAGAGACAATATTTTTTTCTATGCTCTAGAACAGGTGGCATAAAGAGAACATGCTTTAAAAACAAATAAAACAAATTTACATGAATAAAATATAGTAATGAAGGAGAAAAGAAACAATTTTCAAGTCTTATTTCTTCAATTAAATAGCTATATGGCCCTGGACAAGTTTTTCTGAGCCTTGTATTTCTCATTTATAAACTAATGGTATCTATAAACTAAAGGTAAAGTTCCAATGTCCTAGGATTCCATCAACTGAAAGCCAAGCGCCTCAGCTAAGTAGAGTGTGGGATAGTGGCATGTATTGCTTATCCCCTGCAGATGTTTTTAAAAAGAAAAGAAAAAGAACACAGACCTTCATTCCTGAGATGACCAGTAAGCCTTCAGGGAGCAGACTGTCCTCTCTTACAGAACAAAATGCTTTTCCCATTTTGTGAGGTTCAGAAAGATGCCATGTGCCTCTCTTGGGTGAGCATTTATTTTCCAGAATTAGAAATGATTTCGACAAAATGAAACACTCATCACAAGTGATAAAACACAAATGTATTTGTCACAGCCTTAATAATATATGGCTATACTGAAAGCAGCTCTATTAACCCTGTGGTGACTGGAAGCCATGCTGAACGGCCGGGGCAAGTTCTCAAAGCCACAAGCAAAGACATTCACATTATCCTCCAGAGGCTGATTTAGCGCAAAAATGAGAATAACAGCAAGGAAAAGAAACAAAGGCAAGCACACATCCTAGGTAAATGTTTTAAAAACCTCAAGGAAAAAAAAATGTGAAAAATATGCCATACACGGTTTGAAGAAATAGAAAATTTGCCTTTTGATATAATAAATATGCTTTTAAGTTCTGATAAGGTAGAGCACTGCTTGTTAGGTTCCTCTGTCCACAGTAGTAAGAAGATCACAAAATTCTTTAGTTTGATCTTGTGTTTCTGAAAACGTCCCAAGTTTGTTGAACAGAAAAATGCCTTGCTGTTGCTGCTACGGAAACAGGGTCTTTGTCCTGGTACCAGCCTGGGGTGTTTGCAGGTAGATGGGACAGAGCTGAAAGCCCCGCACTTGCTGCTTATAGTCAGAATGCATTTGGATGCTGCAGGAAGGGGGCAGAGGCCAGAGCTCAGGAAGGAAGGGGCTCTCTGTCTCCAACGTTTGCTGGACCCGCTTATTCCCTCATCAGTTCCAGGGATGAACCCTTCAGGTGGTCAAGGGCAGGCAGGAGATGGGACGGTGAGAGGAGGGGGCATTCTTGGGGGACAGAATCCTTGACTGCAGGGTCCAATGGCTCTGGGCCAACCACCAGGAAGCTGGGTATACCTACGTCCTGTGACCCTTTATATTCACAGTGATAACTGACCCCAGCATGGGCTGCTACCTTGGGTTCCACCTGTGCAGGCTGCAAGGCCTCATGGTCCCAAGCCCGAGCCTTGGACCTAAGGGTAAATCAGAAGTCATTACAGGTCTGCAAAGCAGCATGTTTGAATGCCCCAAATCACATATTCTTTAAACCATTCCAGATAGGTCGATACCTGTCCTTTGCTAAAACAACTATCATTTCAATAATGCTGGCAATGAGAGAAACAGGCATCCAGAGAAATATGTCATATAAAACCCGGCACCTGTGATAGACTGACTCGGGTGGAAAGGACTTTCTTATACCTAATTCTAATCCATCACCTTAGCTGAAGTCCATTTCTATCCCCAGAGAAAACATAATTGCCAGTCCTTCTTACCTTATGCCAGGGTTTTCCACAGACACAAAGGGAGTTATTAGTTATATCTTCAATTCCTTCATTGGCTTCTACAGTTAAATAGAAACATAGATAGATAGATAGATGATAGATAGATAGATAGATAGATAGATAGATAGATAGATAGATGATAGATAGATAGATGATAGATAGATGATAGATAGATGATAGATAGATGATAGATAGATGATGGATAGATGATGATAGATAGATAATGGATAGATAGATAGATGATAGATGATAGATAGATAGATAGATAGATAGATAATGGATAGATAGATAATCTCACATTTCTCTGCACTGGGGATGGAGGGCAGGGTCATTACAGTTTCTAGAAATACTTTCTGTATTCCCAACAGAACATTCTTAGAAACTTCAAACTGCGGGTAAGAAAGCAAATACATATTCCAATAAAACAGAATCATGCAACCAAACTGGTGAGATCATTTTAAGAAGGAAAATTCTGGCTTAGGTTCAACGGTTTCCTTGGGTATTCTGTGAAGTTCACGGTAGGTTCTTCGTGCATGGCCACCCTCCAGCCTCTGGGACCATCCATCTATAGATCTTTCCTTTCCTACTATTGCTATTTGGCCAACAGTCAAAAGGCAAGCGTTTTTCCTCTGATAAATAAATGAAAAGAAGGAAAAAGAAGAAGCTGAGAGCTATTCCCTCTTCTCTTCTTTCCAAAAATTCCACCATTGCTGTGATCCCTACGTTGCATACGTGACATCAGCCCCTCAAAAGGAAGGATAGCTTGGTGGAATGACCAGGGAAACAACTTCAACATGCCTGCAGCACCCCAATCCACACACAAATCCATGGCTCTCTCCAATCTGTCTGTTGCAGAGATGACACAGGACAAATATTTTCTAAGAATTAGAGAAGCTGTCCCAAACCTGGCTGCCAAGAAGTGAGCCACACCTTTGTAGTTAAAAGGAAGCAAGCAAGCAAGCAAACAAACAAACAAACAAAACTAGCCTTCCCTACAAGGCTGCAAAGTGAAGATTTCCAGCCAAGGAAATTCTAAAGGGTCTATCTACCAGGAAGCTGACATTTTCCTACACACGTACTTGTGGATATTTTTGGATACTGGAAACGTACAATAATGCCATGCAAAGGTCCTAGGCCCACCGGAAGAGAAGACCCTGCAAAGTCTAGAGCTGTGATATTTTAAGGTACTTTTACAGAATGTACCTAATTACGTCATCATAAGCCTGCATGAACACACATCAGAGCCAACATCTTTACATCATGCACACATACTTAACATCTTACTAACGCTTGGGACCAGGAGAATAAAGCTTTTGTGTAACAACAAAAGGATCATACTGCTTCCTTCATACAACACCCACTCTTGTGTAGCCAGACCTTCCAACACCAAAGCTTTTAATAAACCACTTGCCCACAAATTAAACAAGATTCTTCTGCAATTCCATCACTAGAACAGAATGCGATTTCAGCATCACAAGAGTAAATAAAATAGTAATCCTCGTGTTATAAATTATGCATCTTTCATCTCAAAGGACAATAAATAAAGCATCTCTCATCCCTATGAATCCCAAAGCAGTTAACAATTTATAAACTAACACATGGGAATCACTTGATTCATCACTGAAAGACATACCATCCTGGGATGCAGTGGTATTTTTTAATAGTATGTGCAAAACCATATTGAAAGATGAGAACCAAGGAAATACTATACCAATGACCTAAATTTGAGATATTTGAGTAGAGGAGATAGAAACTTGATTGACATTCACTCAGAAGAGAAGTTCTTCTATCCCACTGGAGCTCAGGAAGATGTTAGTTTCACAACTTCCCCAGACACAGAGATGTAACTCATCAAATTTTTTGCTGGAGTTCCCATTTCTTCTCACCTGGATTATTTTTTTTTTAAGATTTTTATTTATTTATTTATTTGACAGAGAGACAGCCAGCGAGAGAGGGAACACAGCAGGGGAGTGGGAGAGGAAGAAGCAGGCTCCCAGAGGGGGAGCCTGATGCGGGGCTCGATCCCAGAACGCCGGGATCACGCCCTGAGCCAAAGGCAGTCGCTTAACAACTGCACCACCCAGGCGCCCCTTACGCAGATTACTATTATACACATTTTTGAAGCAAATATTTCATCATAGCAAACCTTTTTGACAAACCTTGTTGCTTTCCTTTGTCTAGCAGGAAACTTAAACTTCCTAGAATAGAATGAAGGATCCCCCACCACTGAGTTATGGATTATGAAAGACCTTCCAACACCTAGTTATCCCACCTCACTCAGAGAGAAAAATGGGCTCCTCCAAAGGTAACCAAAGTAATTTGACTGATATGATTAACACTCGACGTGAGCACTGGAACTACAGAGGAAGTAGATAATATCTGTCCACACAACCCCATTATTTTAAGGACCATACAAAACCATGGGAAAATTAGATGACTTATCCAAATTCACATAACTATATATAGACAAAGTGGGAATGATCCTGGAAGAGCTATTCTCAACTAGTGGGAGATTAGGATCCAAGTTAAGAATAAGGTGACCATATACTTTATCCTTCAAACTAGGACATGTATGTGAATAAAAGGAGCACATGCTCATAATATTTACACCAATGCAAGAGTAAACTGGGACTATCCAAGGCAAACTGGAGTATGGCTCCCCAAGTTAAGTAAACTGCTAAAATTTCCAAAACATTGGCATAAAGGATCATAAGCAGTTTGATGAAGCATATTTCATATACCTATTGCCTTTGTAACAGAGATCTACAGGTGGTCAGCATCTATTTGTTGGTTTGGCTTCTCTGGAAGGTAGAATGAAAAAGCATTGTAGAAGTTTTGACCTCTGAAAAGTTGAGTAACACTCTCCTAGAATCAGCACAACACAATTCTTTCAGAGAGCCTACCAAGCTCTGTGAGCTGCACTGGAAGCCATGTCTTCTCACTTCAGTGGGATAAGGGGCACTCCTAAAAAGAGGTAACACATGCAGAAAGAGACATTCTTCATCTTTGGCATTGTATGAACCTCCAGATGGGTGCCAAAGGCTTTACAAAAGTTGCATTTTTCTTGTTCACACATTAGAGATATAACTTAATGAGTGATGACTGTTACCAAAGACCACATTTTCACCTGCCAAGTATGGCATCTCCCTAATGAACTAGGCGTCTCTACCCAATCAGATCCTCAAGTTGGTTATGATCAAATAGGACAAATGACATTTACTGAACTAGTAACACCACTATGCAAATACTTGTGGTTTTCTTCAAAAGACATCTTTTCAAATATGCATTTGATGCTGAGACCCTATGATCCTATGATCTCAGAATCCAGGGCAATGGTTGGATTGGCTTCTTATAAGGGCCTCATATCATCTCTTCCCCAGTCTTGAGTGCTGTGTATGTAAGAGTTTGTTTGCTTTTGACTTTTTTTTTTTAATACTGACAATATCAACACTATAATATCCTTTATACATGTAAGTGTTCAATCAATACATGGATTGATACTTAGGATGTGATCCATAGGCAGTCAAAGAGTAGCGTTTGAGAAAATTAAGAAAGAATGACTTGTTTCCAGTCCTGGTTTCTGAATACACAGCAGAGCTCAGAACAGGGTAGGTGTTCAGTAAATATTTGTTGAGTAAGTGTTAAAAGAATGCCCATAAATCTTTCTCTCCTCACAATGGCTCAAACATATAAAGTGGAATGATAGCCCTTGGGCTAGAAAGGTTGGCCTGCATGCTCTCCCCATTTGCCTGCCTGATTCCAGGTGGTGACAGTGCAGCTTGGCTGCCTCTGTTTCAGCCTCCAGTTCTAAGCTTTCCTAAAGCCTTATTAGATAACTCATCTTTTCTTCACCCTAAACAGATTCAGGAACAGATGTATATCCCAAGGTGAAAAAGTAAGGCCCTATGCTTGGTAAAGACATAGCTGTCAAGACGAGCCATGCATTATCCCAATATTCACCCTTCTCTGAAACCTAACCATCTCACCAACAGACTCTGAAAGATGCTGGCTCTTAACTATTGGACCTGTCCTGTAAATGAATTCCAGGTGAGGACCACCACCCATTCTGCTGGGCACTGTCACGTTGCACCTGTCCATTCACCGAAAGCTTACAGATCCCTTAGAGTACTCAAATTGACCCACTATTACCCACTAAAAGACAAATCAACATTAGCTTAGGACCAAGCAGGTCCTTTCACATCTGGTATTATTTGGGAACAAGGCAGTCCAGATTTACAAATTTGCCAGATAAATGGTTTAGGAAATGGTAGACTATATGCAGACCACACATACAAGGGACTGTGTAACTCAGGATCGGAATTAAATCTATGCAAGAAGGAAGTAGGGGTCCTAGAAGGTAAATCCTAGAGGATTTAGTTGTAAATCCTCAAGAATCCCTAAAGAGACTGAAAGGAATGCTGGGTTTCCCACAACGCATAGGGATTTGAGCAAATTCTACATGAATCTCAAAAGAGCCTTGACTCCCAGCTAACATAGGAGGTAAAGCAGCAATGTGGGCTAGATTCAAGGTGTTTTCAACCAGTTCAGGGCTCTTTTCAAAGATCCTTTTGCACTTCACACGTGTGAAAATGTGCTCTATAAACTTGCCAGAGATGAAGAGGAATTTTTAGAATGCAACTTTATAAAGGGCAGAAGTGGTATTTTGTTTATAAGTATATATATATATATATATATGAAGAAAACATGGCATGCTTTATATAACGCACAGTTTGGTTTTCTTCTCCTTTCTGCACCATCACCGCTAATCAGAGCTCTTTCATGGCCCAGGCAGCGGAGGAAGGACAGCCATTCAGGGCCAACCCCAGCTTGTTTCCACTTGCCACACAGGTGAGAAGCAGTTGCACCACCAGCTGCCCTGCGAGTGACTCCACTTGCCCTGCCCCCACCACCGCCCCAGGCCATGCCCACACCTCTCCCAGCCCAACTGCAGGGCTTCTGAAAAAACCCTGAGGCCCCAGCGTTACCTGGCAACCGCGCACCTGTGGGTTAGGTCAGCCAGGCGGTGCTAACCTGTGTGTTCTCGCTTGCTGGCTTCCCGTGTATTCATAGGCTCCCTTCTTTCCAGCTCACTCCCCCAGCCCAGGGAAGAGAACTGAACTGATTGTTTTCCTTCTTGGTTTCCAGGAGACAACAGATCCACTGATTAGCTCTCTGCTGAGGGTTCAAAAAGGCTAAGATATACACCGTAGCATTAACCTTGAACATGTGGCTTTTCAGAAAGTGTCCGGTTTTATTTTGGAAATGTATCTTTCTACCAGTGAACCAGATCCTTAACCTGGGAAATTTAAGAACTCTGAAGAGTCATCATAAATGTATTTAAAAAGAGAATTAAAAGCTATGTAACAATTATGGGGCTTGTTTGTTTTCGCTTTTTTGTTGTTTTTTGTTTGTGTTTGTTGCTTTGATCTCTGTTTCTCTTCAGCCTTTTTCCACCAGAAGGGGCTCATGGTGTCAAAAGTCCGGGAGAGAGTTGATGTGGGACTGGCCTACCGACTGGCTCAGTGAGCAGTGTTGGGGTTTGACCAGCAGTAACCCTGTAATGAACCCAGAGGTCCTGTTCCTGGCATGGAAACCTGGCATTGACCTCACTTCCTGTCTGCTGACCTTGCGCCTCTAGAACACCATTTTCTGGAAGCAGATGAACATCTGTAAGGACAAAGAACAAGGCTGCTTGCAGTGTCTCTTCCTTCCATTGCCCCAAGGGGAGTAAATCAGGGCAGGGAAGAACCCAGCCAGATGTGGATGTCTGCATGCTGCTGGGGCAACCTCAGTAAATATTTTGTAAACGTTTCTTCTATCCCCCTTATTGCATTAAGGGGAAAAAAAAAAATCTGTTCTCATTTTTCTATGTACCATACCACGAGCTTTGTAGTTCTAGGCATGGATTAGGCTTAGGTGAAACCTGACCTCCCCTGCTCCTCCAGTTTTCTTTCCCCTAATTCTACCCCCTTACCCCCCTCACCCTGCAACCTGTCCAGTTATTTCTCTCCCCTCTCTCCCTTCTCCTTCCCCTCACTTGGAACTCCTCCTCTTCCCCCACTTCTCTTTGTTCTCCCTCCTCCATCCCATCCATCCTATCCCATTCTTCAGCCATTCACTGCTTGGCCCGAAAAAAGCCAATTTGGGTGTTTAAACCTCTCTGAAAGGTGTTTTCTGAATCATCCTGTTTGTTCAAAAGCTGGACTATCAAGAAAGCCAAACTATAAAGTAAGCCAGGAGTCCAGTGGCTTCCAAAGACTCCTTGTGGAGTTGCAAATATTGGTTGCTATCGTTCTCATCGGTTCCATTTCTTGCTTTGCGGGGGCGGGGGGGGAGCTTTCTGAATCACCCTGCTCCCTTAAAGCTTGGCACGTAAGGATACTTGTTTCCCAGCTACTTTTTACATATCACCCTTGGGTTAAATCCTCATAGACTTTGAGCAGCTAGAACTTACCCCAGGCTCCTTTACAAGTATTTGAGGGGAATGATGTGGGGGTCAAGGTGACTTTGAAATTCTTTCCTGTTCTTCATTTCTGCCTTCTCACAAAGACTCAGACATTTTCTTCTAATCAAAAAAACGCAAACAAACGAAAAAACAAAAAACAAAAAAACCTCAGAAAACAAAAACCCTGTAATGTTGCTATTGCTGATTTTTCAAATGTGTTACTTTTAAAAAAGATTTTAAGTATAGGAATGGAATACCAAGCAAGCTGTTTTTTAAGAAAACAAAATCTCTCCCTTTAGGGGTCTTTTATAATTTACTTTGTTTTCCAACACTGGGATTTTACAAACCTGTTTCTCTCTTACAATCTTATTTGGAAAAAAAAAAAAATCTCCAGGTCT